>NC_059214.1:51667202-51709702 GCF_020615455.1 Coregonus clupeaformis | reverse complement strand
AGTTATGACACTGGGTTCTAATTGGTCCATCCTGCCCCAGCACTGACGCCCTAGTGGTGGGGCAAAGCTTTCCAGGAAGTCTTCCTATTGTAACCGTAGCAACAGTAGGCTACTGTAGGCTATGCGTGTGAGGGGTGAGAAGTGTGTCTGTCTGTCTGTCTGGGGGTTCAGCTCTGGCCTGATTAAACACAGAGGGGCTTGGACGGGGAATCGGGGAAAGGGGGGGGGGGGGGGGGATAGGGGTACAGACAGACCTCCTCTCTACCCTGCAGGGGGGCACGGGCCTTAATTTACCCCCCCCCCTCAGGGGCAGACTAGGCTCAGAACAAAACAACATGGAAGAGAGGGAAAGTGTGGGTCAGAGCAGGGGGGTAGAATGGCCCACTCTCTCTCCTCAGTCAACCCATCACAACAACCCAAAGGATGTTTTGGCTTTACCATCAGCCAAGACCACCAAGTATTTAGAACGCCAAGCCAAGTTCAATACTGTTCACCCTCCTACGTCAATACTAATGTCTGTAAATACTGTTCACCCTCCTATCTCAATACGATTAAACACTCTTAAAAACAATGTTGAAAAGGGGATCATGTTATCTAACTTTGCTAGGTAGGCCTACGTTGTCGGAGGAATTAGGGCCTACTTACCACTATGTTTAGCCAACTGTAGAACGTTACTACCGGTAGCTTTCAAAGTAAACATTATCAGCTAACAGTACATCGGCAAATGAGCCCTTCCACTGCTTGACAGGAAGAGCCCACAAAGGATGGGAAATTAACCTCAACCACACATACTTGTCAGGTATAGTTTTTTTATTTTATATCACTCAAATGTCCAATTAATGGTGGCCAATATTGAGAGCTACTGTGAGGCTACCCTCACGTATAGGAAATGACATGATCAATGGATGTTTACTGATCATGAAAAGCATCCAGTTACTTGCTGTGTAACTCTGATGATAGAGCTAAATGTGGAATAATCAGAAATGTGTAGGTCTGACTGATATCACAACCAAATAGTTATAACATTTAGTTAACAATCCCTTGAAAACGGTTGTAGTTGTCAATCGTTTTAGCAGAGCTGGGGGTCTCCATGCCCCCCAGCAGGCAAACAGAACGTTTTGCTCCGTATTGGGAGGTTTTATTCATAACGAGCTAAAAAACGAGCTAATAACGAGCTAATAACGAGCTAATAACGAGCTAACCCTAACCCTACTGTGTTGCTGTCCTGGGGCTATGTGGTGTGTTTGTATTTGTGAATGTCACGATCGTTGAGAGACGGGTCAGACCAAGGTGCAGCTTGGTATGCGAACATGTTTATTAATAAACACAAAAAACTAAACAACAAACCAACGTACCGTGAAGTCCAAGGCTATACACAATACAAGCCCAACACAGGAACAAGATGCCACAAACATAGTAGGCAAACAGGCTACTTAAGTATGATCCCCAATCAGAGACAAGAGCGACAGCTGTCTCTGATTGGGAACCACACCCGGCCAAACATAGAAATACGAATCTAGTTCCATACGTCAGGGCGTGACAGTGAACAGAGCCCCGGGCAAGGCTATGCTCACTGAGTCTGTACATAGTCAAAGATTTCCTTAATTTTGGGTCAGTCACAGTGGTCAGGTATTCTGCCACTGTGTATTCTCTGTTTAGGGCCAAATAGCATTCTAGTTTGCTCTGTTGTTTTGTAAATTCTTTCCAATGTGTCAAGTAATTCTCTTTTTGTTTTCTCATGATTTGGTTGGGTCTAATTGTGTTGTAGTCCTGGGGGCTCTGTGGGGTCTGTTTGTGTTTGTGAACAGAGCCCCAGGACCAGCTTGCTTAGAGGACTGTTCTCTAGGTTCATCTCTCTGTAGGTGATGGCTTTGTTATGGAAGGTTTGAGAATCGCTTCCTTTTAGATGGTTGTAGAATTTAACGTCTCTTTTCTGGATCTTGATCATTAGCGTGAATAATCCTAATTTTGCTCTGCATGCGTTATTTTTGTTATTTTACATTGTACATAGAGTATGTTTTTACAAAATTCTGCATGCAGAGTCTCAATTTGGTGTTTGTCCCATTTTGTGAATTCTTGGTTGGTAAGCGGACTCCAGACCTCACAACCATAAAGGGCAATGGGTTCTATAACTGATTCAAGTATTTTTAGCCAGATCCTAATTGAGTTTTATGTTCCTTTTGATGGCATAGAAGGCCCTTTGTGCCTTGTCTCTTATATTGTTCACAGCCTTGTGGAAGTTACCTGTTGTGTTGATGTTTAGGCCGAGGGAGGTATAATTCTTTGTGTGCTCTTTGACAACAGTTTCTAGATAGAATTTGTATTTGTGGTCCTGGCAACTGGACCTTTTATGGAATACCGTTATTTTCTTCTTACTGAGATTCACTGTCAGGGCCCAGGTCTGAGAGAATCTGTGCAAAAGATCTACGTGCTGCTGTAGGCCCTCCTCTCTCTCTCTCTCTCTCTGTCTCTCTCTCTCTCTCTCTCTCGCCATCTCTCTTTCTCTCTGTCTCTCTCTCTCTCTCTCTCTTACTCTCTCTCTCCCTCTCTCTCTCTCTCTCTCTCTCTCTCTCTCTCTCTCTCTCTCTCTCTCTCTCTCTCTCTCTCTCTCTCTCTCTCTCTCTCTCTCTCTCTCTCTCTCTCTCTCTCTCTCTCTCTCTCTCTCTCTCTCTCTCTCGCCATCTCTCTTTCTCTCTCTCTCTCTCTTACTCTCTCTCTCCCTCTTCCTCTCTCTTCCTCTGTCTCTCTCTCTCTCTCTTTCTCTCTCTCTGTCTCTGTCTCTCTCTCTCTCTCTCTCTCTCTCTCTCTCTCTCTCTCTCTCTCTCTCTCTCTCTCTCTCTCTCTCTCTCTCTCTCTCTCGCATCTCTCGCATCTCTCTTTCTCTCTCTCTCTCTCTCTCTCTCTCTCTCTCTCTCTCTCTCTCTCTCTCTCTCTCTCGCCATCTCTCTTTCTCTCTCTCTCTCTCTATCTCTCTCTCTCCCTCTTCCTCTCTCTTCCTCTGTCTCTCTCTCTCTCTCTCTTTCTCTCTCTCTGTCTCTGTCTCTCTCTCTCTCTCTCTCTCTCTCTCTCTCTCTCTCTCTCTCTCTCTCTCTCTCTCTCTCTCGCATCTCTCGCATCTCTCGCATCTCTCTTTCTCTCTCTCTCTCTCTCTCTCTCTCTCTCTCTCTCTCTCTCTCTCTCTCTCTCTCTCTCTCTCTCTCTCTCTCTCTCTCTCTCTTACTCTCTCTCTCTCTCTCTCTCTCTCTCTCTCTCTCTCTCTCTCTCCCCTCTCTCCCTCTCTCTGCCTCTCTCTCTCTCTGCCTCTCTCTCTCTCTCTCTCTCTCTCTCTCTCTCTCTCCATCTCTCTTTCTCTTTCTCTCTCTCTCTCTCTCTCGCCATCTCTCTTTCTCTTTCTCTCTCTCTCTCTCTCTCTCTCTCTCTTACTCTCTCTCTCTCTCTCTCTCTCGCTCTCTCTCTCTCTCTCAATTAAATTAAATTAAATTAAAGGGCTTTATTGGCATGGGAAACGTATGTTAACATTGCCAAAGCAAGTGAAGTAGATAATAAACAAAAGTGAAATAAACAATAAATATTAACAGTAAACATTACACTCAGAAGTTGTACACGGAGGATGTTTTTGCAGAATTCTGCATGCAGAGTCTCAATTTGGTGTTTGTCCCCTTTTGTGAATTCTTGGTTGGTGAGTGGACCCCAGACCTCAGAACCATAAAGGGCAATGGGTTCTATAACTGATTCAAGTATTTTTAGCCAGATCCTAATTGGTATGTCAAATTTTATGTTCCTTTTGATGCCATAGAAGGCCCTTCTTGCCTTGTCTCTCAGATCGTTCACAGCTTTGTGGAAGTTACCTGTGGCGCTGATGTTTAGGCCGAGGTATGTATAGTTCTTTGTGTGTTCTAGGGCAACGGTGTCTAGATGGCTTTTGTATTTGTGGTCCTGGCAACTGGACCTTTTTTGGAACACCATTATTTTTGTCTTACTGAGATTTACTGTCAGGGCCCAGGTCTGAGAGAATCTGTGCAGAAGATCTAGGTGCTGCTGTAGGCCCTCCTTGGTTGGTGACAGAAGCACCAGATCATCAGCAAACAGAAGACATTTGACTTCAGATTCTAGTAGGGTGAGGCCGGGTGCTGCAGACTGTTCTAGTGCCCTCGCCAATTCGTTGATATATATGTTGAAGAGGGTGGGGCTTAAACTGTATCCCTGTCTCACCCCACGGCCCTGTGGAAAGAATTGTGTTTTTTGCCAATTTTAACCGCACACTTGTTGTTTGTGTACATGGATTTTATAATGTCGTATGTTTTTCCCCCAACCCCACTTTGAAAGTGGGGTTGGGGGAAAAAAGTGGCACTTTCCATCAATTTGTATAGCAGACCCTCATGCCAAATTGAGTCAAAAGCTTTTTTGAAATCAACAAAGCATGAGAAGACTTTGCCTTTGTTTTGGTTTGTTTGTTTGTCAATTAGGGTGTGCAGGGTGAATACGTGGTCTGTGTAATTTGGTAAAAAGCCAATTTGACATTTGCTCAGTACATTGTTTTCACTGAGGAAATGAACTAGTCTGCTGTTAATGATAATGCAGAGGATTTTCCCAAGGTTGCTGTTGACGCATATCCCACGGTAGTTATTGGGGTCAAATTTGTCTCCACTTTTGTGGATTGGGGTGATCAGTCCTTGGTTCCAAATACTGGGGAAGATGCCAGAGCTAAGGATGATGTTAAAGAGTTTAAGTATAGCTAATTGAAATGTGTGGTCTGTATATTTTATCATTTCCTTGAGGATACCATCAACACCACAGGACTTTTTGGGTTGGAGGGTTTGTATTTTGTCCTGTAGTTCATTCAATGTAATTAGAGAATCCAGTGGGTTCTGGTAATCTTTAATAGTTGATTCTAAGATTTGCATTTGATCATGTATATTTTTTTGCTGTTTGTTCTCTGTTATAGGGCCAAAAAGATTGGAGAAGTGGGTTACCCATACATCTCCGTTTTGGATAGATAGCTCTTCGTGTTGTTGTTTGTTTTCCAATTTTCCCAGAAGTGGTTAGAGTCTATTTTTATTTAGTCATTTAGCAGACGCTCTTATCCAGAGCAACTTACAGTTAGTGCATACGTTATAAAAAAAATTCATACCCCCCTGTGGGAATCGAACCCACAACCTATCGAACCCAACTGAGCTACATCCCTGCCGGCCATTCCCTCCCTTACCCTGGACGACGCTGGGCCAATTGTGCACCGCCCCATGGGTCTCCCGGTCGCGGCCGGCTACAACAGAGCCTGGATTCGAACCAGGATCTCTAGTGACACAGCTAGCACTGCGATGCAGTGCCTTAGACCACTGCGCCACTCAGGAGTATAGATTCTATTATGGATTCTTCAATTACATTGAGCTGATTTCTGACATGCTGTTCCTTCTTTTTCCGTAGTGTATTTCTGTATTGTTTTAGTGATTCTCTCTCTCTCTCTCTCTCTCTCTCTCTCTCTCTCTCTCTCTCTCTCTCTCTCTCTCTCTCTCTCTCTCTCTGTATCTCTCTCTGTATCTCTCTCTCTCTCACTCTCTCTCTCTATCTCTGAGGGTCTGAGTGCTGGGGTGTTAACACTAACGGCCATGTTTGAGTCCGCTGGGTGGGTTCTGTCAAACCGCAAACACACACATGAGCTCCCCCCAGTCCCAGTAAGCCCGTGAACCAGACTACACCAGACCACCAACCGTGAACCAGACTACACCAGACCCCCAACCGTGAAGCAGACTACACCAGACCACCAACCGTGAACCAGACTACACCAGACCACCAACCGTGAACCAGACTACACCAGACCACCAACCGTGAACCAGACTACACCAGACCCCCAACCGTGAACCAGACTACACCAGACCACCAACCGTGAACCAGACTACACCAGACCACCAACCGTGAACCAGACTACACCAGACCACCAACCGTGAACCAGACTACACCAGACCACCAACCGTGAACCAGACTACACCAGACCACCAACCGTGAACCAGACTACACCAGACCACCAACCGTGAACCAGACTACACCAGACCCCCAACCATGAACCAGACTACACCAGACCACCAACCGTGAACCAGACTACACCAGACCACCAACCGTGAACCAGACTACACCAGACCACCAAATGTGAACCAGACTACACCAGACCACCAACCGTGAACCAGACTACACCAGACCACCAACCGTGAACCAGACTACACCAGACCACCAACCGTGAACCAGACTACACCAGACCCCCAACCGTGAACCAGACTACACCAGACCACCAACCGTGAACCAGACTACACCAGACCACCAACCGTGAACCAGACTACACCAGACCACCAACCGTAAACCAGACTACACCAGACCCCCAACCGTGAACCAGACTACACCAGACCACCAACCGTGAACCAGACTACACCAGACCACCAACCGTGAACCAGACTACACCAGACCACCAAATGTGAACCAGACTACACCAGACCACCAACCGTGAACCAGACTACACCAGACCACCAACCGTGAACCAGACTACACCAGACCACCAACCGTGAACCAGACTACACCAGACCCCCAACCGTGAACCAGACTACACCAGACCACCAACCGTGAACCAGACTACACCAGACCACCAACCGTGAACCAGACTACACCAGACCACCAACCGTGAACCAGACTACACCAGACCACCAACCGTGAACCAGACTACACCAGACCACCAACCGTGAACCAGACTACACCAGACCACCAACCGTGAACCAGACTACACCAGACCACCAACCGTGAACCAGACTACACCAGACCACCAACCGTGAACCAGACTACACCAGACCACCAACCGTGAACCAGACTACACCAGACCACCAACCGTGAACCAGACTACACCAGACCACCAACCGTGAACCAGACTACACCAGACCACCAACCGTGAACTAGACTACACCAGACCCCCAACCGTGAACCAGACTACACCAGACCACCAACCGTGAACCAGACTACACCAGACCACCAACCGTGAACCAGACTACACCAGACCCCCAACCGTGAACCAGACTACACCAGACCACCAACCGTGAACCAGACTACACCAGACCACCAACCGTGAACCAGACTACACCAGACCACCAACCGTGAACCAGACTACACCAGACCACCAACCGTGTTGTGTTAGTGACTCCATCACCCCTTCTCCCCTCCCCTCCTCCCCCCTCTCCCCCCTCCTCTCCTCCCTCTACCCCCTCCTCTCCCCCCTCTCCCCCCTCCTCTCCTCCCTCTCCCCCCTCCTCTCCTCCCTCTACCCCCTCCTCCCCCCTCTCCCCCCTCCTCTCCTCCCTCTACCCCCTCCCCACCTCACCCCCTCTCCCCCCTCCTCTCCTCCCTCTCCCCCCTCCTCTCCTCCCTCTCCCCCTCCTCTCCCCCCTCTCCCCCCTCCTCTCCTCCCTCTACCCCCAGGGACAAGAGATGCAGGGTGGAAGAGAAGTCGACTGACCGCCGTTTATTTTCTAGATCATTATTTTCTTGCCCTTGATCTGAATGAGTCAAGGTGTGTGTTCAACAGGCAGCATCACGAGTGGCCAAGCCTCTACCAGGTTCCCCCGGGCCTTGCTAGCGTCTCCTCTGGGTCTCCCTCAGGGGGGTGTGTGTGTGTGTGTGTCCAGGGAGTCCAGGGCCCGGGTCTAAAGTAGTGCACTATATAAGAAATAGGGTGCCATTTGGAACGCAGACACTGAGAATGATGTCATGAAGCCTCTAGGTCTAGGTCAGGCAATGAGGCATGATATGACCAATGAGAGGGATTCCCTCCTTTCAACAACCAATCATCTCATCCCATCTGGGTTGGATTGACACATGAACACCAAGGCCGCTTAGAAATACAGAATAATAGACAGAGGAAGGGGGAGGAGCCTAATCTAGCTTCCTGTGTGAATGTCAACAGTGACCCCAAAACATTTAGTCAACCCCTACCCCTACAAAGATACCATTGTTTTGACGTACCGATCCCATGGCATAGTGTTTATGAATTGATACCATTGTAAATCATATTTTATGTTTGAGAAAGTTTAGTCATGACCCTTCACACAGCACTCGAAAACAAGTATTGATGATGTGATATATTCCTTAGAGATAATGATGTGATATATTCCTTCTTAGAGATAATGATGTGATATATTCCTTAGAGATAATGATGTGATATATTCCTTCTTAGAGATAATGATTTGATATATTCCTTAGAGATAATGATGTGATATATTCCGCCTGAGAGATAATGATGTGATATATTCCTTAGAGATAATGATGTGATATATTCCTTCTTAGAGATAATGATGTGATATATTCCTTAGTGATAATGATGTAATATATTCCTCCTGAGAGATAATGATGTGATATATTCCTTAGAGATAATGATGTGATATATTCCTTAGTGATAATGATGTGATATATTCCTTCTTAGAGATAATGATGTGATATATTCCTTAGAGATAATGATGTGATATATTCCTCCTGAGAGATAATGATGTGATATATTCCTTCTTAGAGATAATGATGTGATATATTCCTCCTGAGAGATAATGATGTGATATATTGCTCCTCAGAGATAACGATGTGATATATTTCTCCTTAAAGATAATTATGTATTATTTTCCTCCTAAGAGATAATGATGTGATATATTCCTTAGAGATAATGATGTGATATATTCCTCCTGAGAGATAATAATGTGATATATTCCTTAGAGATAATGATGTGATATATTCCTTCTTAGAGATAATGATGTGATATATTCCTTAGAGATAATGATGTGATATATTCCTCCTGAGAGATAATGATGTGATATATTCCTTCTTAGAGATAATGATGTGATATATTCCTCCTGAGAGATAATGATGTGATATATTGCTCCTCAGAGATAACGATGTGATATATTTCTCCTTAAAGATAATTATGTATTATTTTCCTCCTAAGAGATAATGATGTGATACATTCCTCCTTAGTATTTAATGATGTGATATATTCCTTAGAGATAATTATTTAATGTTTTCTTAAATGTTTGACTGTGAACCTTCAAACAACCCTCAAAAACAACATGGGTGATGGATGTGATATACTCCTCAGAGATAATGATGTGATATACTCCTTAGAGATAATGATGTGATATATTCCTCAGAGATAATGATGTGATATATTCCTCAGAGATAATGATGTGATATACTCCTCAGAGATAATGATGTGATATACTCCTTCTTAGAGATAATGATGTGATATATTCCTCAGAGATAATGATGTGATATACTCCTTAGAGATAATGATGTGATATATTCCTCAGAGATAATGATGTTATATACTCCTTAGAGATAATGGTGTGATATATTCCTCAGAGATAATGATGTGATATACTCCTTAGAGATAATGATGTGATATATTCCTCAGAGATAATGATGTTATATACTCCTTAGAGATAATGATGTGATATATTCCTCAGAGATAATGATGTTATATACTCCTTAGAGATAATGATGTGATATATTCCTCAGAGACAATGATGTGATATATTCCTCAGAGATAATGATGGGATATATTCCTCAGAGATAATGATGTGATATATTCCTCAGAGATAATGATGTGATATACTCCTCAGAGATAATGATGTGATATATTCCTCAGAGATAATGATGTGATATATTCCTCAGAGATAATGATGTGATATATTCCTCAGAGATAATGATGTTATATACTCCTTAGAGATAATGATGTGATATTTTCCTCAGAGATAATGATGGGATATACTCCTCAGAGATAATGATGTGATATATTCCTCAGAGATAATGATGTTATATACTCCTTAGAGATAATGATGTGATATATTCCTCAGAGATAATGATGTTATATACTCCTTAGAGATAATGATGTGATATATTCCTCAGAGACAATGATGTGATATATTCCTCAGAGATAATGATGGGATATATTCCTCAGAGATAATGATGGGATATATTCCTCAGAGATAATGATGTGATATATTCCTCAGAGATAATGATGTGATATACTCCTCAGAGATAATGATGTGATATATTCCTCAGAGATAATGATGTGATATATTCCTCAGAGATAATGATGTTATATACTCCTTAGAGATAATGATGGGATATATTCCTCAGAGACAATGATGTGATATACAGTGGGGAAAAAAAGTATTTAGTCAGCCACCAATTGTGCAAGTTCTCCCACTTAAAAAGATGAGAGAGGCCTGTAATTTTCATCATAGGTACACGTCAACTATGACAGACAAAATGAGAAAAAAAAATCCAGAAAATCACATTGTAGAATTTTTAATGAATTTATTTGCAAATTATGGTGGAAAATAAGTATTTGGTCACCTACAAACAAGCAAGATTTCTGGCTCTCACAGACCTGTAACTTCTTCTTTAAGAGGCTCCTCTGTCCTCCACCCGTTACCTGTATTAATGGCACCTGTTTGAACTTGTTATCAGTATAAAAGACACCTGTCCACAACCTCAAACAGTCACAATCCAAACTCCACTATGGCCAAGACCAAAGAGCTGTCAAAGGACACCAGAAACAAAATTGTAGACCTGCACCAGGCTGGGAAGACTGAATATGCAATAGGTAAGCAGCTTGGTTTGAAGAAATCAACTGTGGGAGCAATTATTAGGAAATGGAAGACATACAAGACCACTGATAATCTCCCTCGATCTGGGGCTCCATGCAAGATCTCACCCTGTGGGATCAAAATGATCACAAGAACGGTGAGCAAAAATCCCAGAACCACACGGGGGGACCTAGTGAATGACCTGCAGAGAGCTGGGACCAAAGTAACAAAGCCTACCATCAGTAACACACTACGCCGCCAGGGACTCAAATCCTGCAGTGCTTGACGTGTCCCCCTGCTTAAGCCAGTACATGTCCAGGCCCGTCTGAAGTTTGCTAGAGTGCATTTGGATGATCCAGAAGAGGATTGGGAGAATGTCATATGGTCAGATGAAACCAAAATATAACTTTTTGGTAAAAACTCAACTCAGTCGTGTTTGGAGGACAAAGAATGCTGAGTTGCATCCAAAGAACACCATACCTACTGTGAAGCATGGGGGTGGAAACATCATGCTTTGGGGCTGTTTTTCTGCAAAGGGACCAGGACGACTGATCCGTGTAAAGGAAAGAATGAATGGGGCCATGTATCGTGAGATTTTGAGTGAAAACCTCCTTCCATCAGCAAGGGCATTGAAGATGAAATGTGGCTGGGTCTTTCAGCATGACAATGATCCCAAACACACCGCCCGGGCAACGAAGGAGTGGCTTCGTAAGAAGCATTTCAAGGTCCTGGAGTGGCCTAGCCAGTCTCCAGATCTCAACCCCATAGAAAATCTTTGGAGGGAGTTGAAAGTCTGTGTTGCCCAGCGACAGCCCCAAAACATCACTGCTCTAGAGGAGATCTGCATGGAGGAATGGGCCAAAATACCAGCAACAGTGTGTGAAAACCTTGTGAAGACTTACAGAAAACGTTTGACCTGTGTCATTGCCAACAAAGGGTATATAACAAAGTATTGAGAAACTTTTGTTATTGACCAAATACTTATTTTCCACCATAATTTGCAAATAAATTCATTAAAAATCCTACAATGTGATTTTCTGGATTTTTTTTCCTCATTTTGTCTGTCATAGTTGACGTGTACCTATGATGAAAATTACAGGCCTCTCTCATCTTTTTAAGTGGGAGAACTTGCACAATTGGTGGCTGACTAAATACTTTTTTTCCCCACTGTATTCCTCAGAGATAATGATGGGATATATTCCTCAGAGATAATGATGGGATATATTCCTCAGAGATAATGATGGGATATATTCCTCAGAGATAATGCTGTGATATATTCCTCAGAGATAATGCTGTTATATATTCCTCAGAGATAATGATGTGATATACTCCTCAGAGATAATGATGTGATATATTCCTCAGAGATAATGATGTGATATATTCCTCAGAGATAATGATGTGATATATTCCTTAGAGATAATGATGTGATATATTCCTCAGAGATAATGATGTGATATATTCCTCAGAGATAATGATGTGATATATTCCTCAGAGATAATGATGTGATATATTCCTCAGAGATAATGATGTGATATATTCCTCAGAGATAATGATGTGATATATTCCTCAGAGATAATGATGTGATATACTCCTCAGAGATAATGATGTGATATATTCCTCAGAGATAATGATGTGATATATTCCTCAGAGATAATGATGTGATATACTCCTCAGAGATAATGATGTGATATATTCCTCAGAGATAATGATGTGATGTATTCCTCAGAGATAATGATGTGATATATTCCTCAGAGATAATGATGTGATATATTCCTCAGAGATAATGATGTGATATACTCCTCAGAGATAATGATGTGATATATTCCTCAGAGATAATGATGTGATATATTCCTCAGAGATAATGATGTGATATATTCCTCAGAGATAATGATGTGATATACTCCTCAGAGATAATGATGTGATATATTCCTTCTTAGAGATAATGATGCGATATATTCCTCAGAGATAATGATGTGATATATTCCTCAGAGATAATGATGTGATATATTCCTCAGAGATAATGATGTGATATACTCCTCAGAGATAATGATGTGATATATTCCTTAGATGATAGCTATTAACAGAAGATGCATTATGTCCCAACATATTCGTCTATCTAGCTACTCTATGACTGCCAGAATATCTCCATTGAAAGTTACTTTTTACTCCAAGACTAGGTTTAATCCGTGTCCGCAAAACTGGTCCAAAATGTTTAGATCACCCCTAGTTGTGTCTCTCTGCCAGCTGAGTCGGTTTGTCCCAATGTATTTGTGTAGTTTTATGTACGCTTTGTTATTGTGCATATCACTCACCAGTCTTGAAGATCTCATATCGCAGTGAGAAGCCAGCTCCCTGGTGAGCGTAGTCAGAGACGAACCTGATGAGGAGGACAGGGCCTGAGGATATGATGGCTGGAGGGGCGATGTTGCTGCAGTGTTTACCCAACAGGTCTGCGTTCTCACTGTTACCATCACGGATCTCTATGTAGTCATATCTGGCAAGAAACACATGGAGAGATACAAACATGTTTAGTTTTGGAAGTCCAAGAAAAACAAGGAGAAAATGTGTCTCTTGTGACAGAAGAGAAAAAAACAAACAAACATGGAAAATGTATAAACACACTTGTTATTGAAGTCCAAGCAGTGTTATCCAAGAAACAGTCATGACATGGGCTTAATCTGTGTGTCCCGAAATGGCATCCTATTCACTATATAGGGCATCACTTAGCCCTATGGGCCCTGATCCAAGTAGTGCACTATGTTGACTGTAAATAGAGTATAGGGTGCCATTCGGACTACTGTTTGCCATTCCAGCTAGTCTCCATTCTTCTCTGGTCCTTTTACCTTTAATGACCTGCTCTATTCTTGTCCGTTTCCTGAGCTTTAGTAACATGACTCCCCTCCATAAGAAACCCTTGGCAACCAGACTAATTGGAAGCACTCCACACAACAATATAATTTCTCTAGGAGGGAGACTATTGTCTTCAGAGTTTCCGACAGGTGGGGTCACTCAGGTGGGGGTCACTCAGGTGGGGGGGTCACTCAGGTGGGGTCACTCCTATGCCATTCTAGTTCTGACCAATCAGAGTGGACTAAAGTCGTACTATCTAAGACAATGGGAGAGAGACTGCCATCCTAGGCACCCAATGTCCTGTCATTGTATTGTAAATAGACACAGTGCAGTAGAGTAATTGTTTTATTGTAAATAGACACAGTGGAGTAGAGTAGTTGTTTTATTGTAAATAGACACAGTGGAGTAGAGTAATTGTTTTATTGTAAATAGACACAGTGGAGTAGAGTAATTGTTTTATTGTAAATAGACACAGTGGAGTAGAGTAATTGTTTTATTGTAAATAGACACAGTGGAGTAGAGTAATTGTTTTATTGTAAATAGACACAGTGGAGTAGAGTAATTGTTTTATTGTAAATAGACACAGTGGAGTAGAGTAGTTGTTTTATTGTAAATAGACACAGTGGAGTAGAGTAATTGTTTTATTGTAAATAGACACAGTGGAGTAGAGTAGTTGTTTTATTGTAAATAGACACAGTGGAGTAGAGTAATTGTTTTATTGTAAATAGACACAGTGGAGTAGAGTAGTTGTTTTATTGTAAAATAGACACAGTGGAGTAGAGTAAAGGCTGTGGTGATCTCCCTTGATCTGTCAATCAGTGCATCTGATAATGGGAGCAAGACTCCAAAGAGCATGGTGGGGTTGAAAAGTAATAAAGGGGAGTATATATATAAAAAAATATATATATATAAAAAAAAAAAAAAAAAAACATGGGGGGATTGGAAGTGATGCAGACAATTACATTGATAGAAGATACAATCTATCTGCAATATTAAGCTGATCCATTCCCCCAAAAAAAAAAAAAAGAAAAAAAAAAAAAAAAAAAAAAAAAAAAAGACTCCAAAGAGCAACTCCCCAATGTCCTTCTACTGTAATAAAGCGTTTAGTGCAGTAGTGTTGTCGTGAGAAGATCGAATAACTCCAGGTCACACAGCTACAGGTGCCTCACCACGACTCCCCAGTGGTGGAACAGGATTACATCTGGGTCTGTAAGAGTTTATGGAGATCTCTGGTGATTCGACTGAGGTACTAGGAGCAGGCCTGTTGTTGTGGCTGTGTGTGTGTGTGTGTGTGTGTGTGTGTGTGTCAGCATAAATTCTCTCTACTCAGAGGGAAACAGTTTACAGTGAGATGCTGCTGCTGTATTTAATCTCTGTTTCTGTGATACAGAATAAAAGGCTGTTTTAATCATGGAGACAATAACCAACAGTATTAACACTCTACGCTCTACGCTCTACACTACGCTCTACGCTCTACGCTCTACGCTCTACACTACGCTCTACACTCTACGCTCTACGCTCTACGCTCTACGCTCTACGCTCTACACTACGCTCTACGCTCTGCACTCCGCACTCCGCACTCCGCACTCTACACTACGCTCTACGCTCTACACTACGCTCTACGCTCTACTCTACGCTCTACACTACGGTCTACACTTTACACTCTACACTACGCTCTACACTACGCTCTACGCTCTACGCTCTACACTACGCTCTGCACTCTGCACTCCGCACTCTACACTACGCTCTACGCTCTACGCTTAACGCTCTACACTACGCTCTACTCTCTACGCTACGCTCTACGCTCTACGCTCTACACTACGCTCTACGCTCTATGCTCTACGCTCAACGCTCTACACTACGCTCTACGCTCTACGCTCTACACTCCGCACTCCGCACTCTACACTACGCTCTACGCTCTACGCTCAACGCTCTACACTACGCTCTACACTACGCTCTGCACTCCGCACTCCGCACTCTACAGTACGCTCTACGCTCTACGCTCTACACTACGCTCTACGCTCTACGCTCAACGCTCTACACTACGCTCTACTCTCTACGCTACGCTCTACGCTCTACACTACGCTCTACGCTCTACGCTCAACGCTCTACACTACGCTCTACACTCTACGCTCTACGTTCTACACTATGCTCTACGCTCTACACTACGCTCTACGCTCTACACTACGCTCTACGCTCTGCACTCCGCACTCCGCACTCTACACTACGCTCTACGCTCTATGCTCTACTATACGCTCTACACTACGCTCTACTCTCTACACAACGCTCTACACTACGCTCTACGCTCTAAACTACGCTCTACACTACGCTCTGCACTCCGCACTCCGCACTCTACAGTACGCTCTACGCTCTACGCTCTACGCTCTACGCTCAACGCTCTACACTACGCTCTACTCTCTACGCTCTACGCTCTACACTACGCTCTACGCTCTATGCTCTACGCTCTACACTACGCTCTACTCTCTACACAACGCTCTACACTACGCTCTACGCTCTACGCTCAACACTCTACACTACGCTCTACGCTCTACACTACGCTCTACACTACGCTCTACACTACGCTCTGCACTCCACACTCCGCACTCTACAGTACGCTCTACGCTCTACGCTCTACGCTCTACGCTCTATGCTCTACGCTCTACACTACGCTCTACGCTCTACGCTATACAGTCTACGCTCTATACTACGCTCTACGCTCTACGCTCTACGCTCTACAGTCTACGCTCTACACTACGCTCAACGCTCTACGCTCTACGCTCTATGCTCTACGCTCTACACTACGCTCTACGCTCTACGCTCTACAGTCTACGCTCTACACTACGCTCAACGCTCTACGCTCAACGCTCTACGCTCTATCCTCTACGCTCTACACTACGCTCTACGCTCTACGCTCAACGCTCTACACTACGCTCTACTCTCTACGCTACGCTCTACGCTCTACGCTCTACACTACGCTCTACGCTCTACGCTCTATGCTCTACGCTCAACGCTACGCTCTACGCTCTACGCTCTACACTACGCTCTACGCTCTACACTACGCTCTACGCTCGACACTACGCTCTACGCTCTACTATACGCTCTACACTACGCTCTACTCTCTACACAACGCTCTACACTACGCTCTACGCTCTACGCTCAACGCTCTACACTACGCTCTACGCTCTACACTCTACACTCTACACTACGCTCTACACTACGCTCTGCACTCCGCACTCCGCACTCTACAGTACGCTCTACGCTCTTCGCTCTACGCTCAACGCTCTACACTACGCTCTACTCTCTACGCTACGCTCTACGCTCTACACTACGCTCTACTCTCTACGCTACGCTCTACGCTCTACACTACGCTCTACGCTCTATGCTCTACGCTCTACACTACGCTCTACGCTCTACGCTATACAGTCTACGCTCTATACTACGCTCTACGCTCTACGCTCTACGCTCTACACTACGCTCAACGCTCTACGCTCAACGCTCTACGCTCTACGCTCAACGCTCTACGCTCAACGCTCAACGCTCTACGCTCTACGCTCTACGCTCTACGCTCTACACTACGCTCTACACTCTAAAATACGCTCTACGCTCTACACTACGCACTACGCTCTACACTACGCTCTACGCTCTACACTACGCTCTACACTACACTCTACGCTCTACACTACGCTCTACGCTCTACACTACGCTCTACACTACGCTCTATGCTCTATGCTCTACACTACGCTCTACGCTCAACGCTCTACGCTCAACGCTCTACGCTCTACGCTCTACAATACGCTCTACGCTCTACGCTCTACACTACGCTCTACACTACGCTCTACACTACGCTCTACGCTCTACACTACGCTCTACGCTCTACGCTCTACACTACGCTCTACACTACGTTCTACGCTCTACACTACGCTCAACGCTCTACGCTCTACACTCTACACTACGCTCTACGCTCTACGCTCTACACTACGCTCTACACTACGCTCTACGCTCTACACTCGCTCTACGCTCTACACTACGCTCTACGCTCTACACTACGCTCTATACTACACTCTACGCTCTACGCTCTACACTACGCTCTACACTACGCTCTACGCTCTACGCTACGCTCTACACTCTACACTACGCTCTACGCTCTACACTACGCTCTACGCTCTACGCTCTACACTACGCTCTACGCTCTACACTACGCTCTACGCTCTACACTACGATCTACGCTCTATGCTACGCTCTACACTCTAAACTCTACACTACGCTCTACGCTCAACGCTCTACACTACGCTCTACGCTACGCTCTACACTCTACACTACGCTCTACGCTCTACACTCTACACTACGCTCTACGCTCAACGCTCTACACTACGCTCTACGCTACGCTCTACACTCTACACTACGCTCTACGCTCTACACTCTACACTACGCTCTACGCTCTACACTACGCTCTACGCTCTACGCTCTACACTACGCTCTACACTCTACACTCTACACTACGCTCAACGCTCTACGCTCTACACTACGCTCTACGCTCTACACTACGCTCTACACTCTACACTCTACACTACGCTCTACGCTCTACGCTCTACACTACGCTCTACGCTACGCTCTACACTCTACACTATGCTCTACGCTCTACACTCTACACTACGCTCTACGCTCAACGCTCTACACTACGCTCTACGCTACGCTCTACACTCTACACTACGCTCTACGCTCTACACTACGCTCTACGCTCTATGCTCTACGCTCTACACTACGCTCTACACTCTACACTACGCTCTACGCTCTATGCTCTACGCTCTACACTACGCTCTTCGCTCAACGCTCTACGCTCAACACTCTACGCTACGCTCTACACTACGCTCTACACTCTACACTCTACTCTACGCTCTACGCTCTATGCTCTACGCTCTACACTACGCTCTTCGCTCAACGCTCTACGCTCAACACTCTACGCTACGCTCTACACTACGCTCTACACTCTACACTCTACTCTACGCTCTACGCTCTACGCTCTGCACTCCGCACTCTACACTACGCTCTACTCTCTACGCTACGCTCTACACTACGCTCTACGCTCTACGCTCTACCATGGGTAATGTACCATGGTATCATAACATGTTGTCCCCATTGACTGCTCTGTCCCCTGTTCTGAGTGTGCAAGGTGTCATAAAGATGTTGTACTAGAATGGGGAGCTGAGGCGGCAGGCAACATGCTCTGAGAACACAGACTGGAACAGGGAACAGGGAACAGGGAACATGGAACAGGGAACAGGGAACAGGGAACAGGGAACAGGGAACATGGAACATGGAACATGGAAAAGGGAACAGGGAACAGGGAACAGGGAACAGGGAACAGGGAACATGGAACAGGGAACAGGGAACAGGGAACAGGGAACAGTTAACAGGGAACAGGGAACAGGGCAGGAAGTACACACACACACAGACTGTGACAGGGAACATGGAACAGGGAACATGGAACAGTGAACAGGGAACAGGGAACAGGGAACATGGAACATGGAACAGGGAACAGGGAACAGGGAACATGGAACAGGGAACAGGGAACAGGGAACAGGGAACAGGGAACATGGAACAGGGAACAGGGAACATGGAACAGGGAACAGGGAACAGGGAACAGTTAACAGGGAACAGGGAACAGGGCAGGAAGTACACACACACACAGACTGTGACAGGGAACATGGAACAGGGAACATGGAACAGTGAACAGGGAACAGGGAACAGGGAACATGGAACATGGAACAGGGAACAGGGAACAGGGAACATGGAACAGGGAACAGGGAACATGGAACAGTGAACAGGGAACAAGGAACAGGGAACATGGAACAGGGAACAGTGAACAGGGAACATGGAACAGGGAACAGGGAACAGGGAACATGGAACAGGGAACAGGGAACATGGAACATGGAACAGGGAACATGGGAAGAGGGAACAGGGAACAGGGAACAGGGAAATATGTGTCTCTAATATGGTCATACATTTGGCAGGAAGTTAGGAATTTCAGCTTAGTTTCCACCTCATTTTGTGGGCAGTGTGCACATCGCCTGTCTTGAGAGCCAGGTCTGCCTACGGCGGCCTTTCTCAATAGCAAGGCTATGCTCACTGAGTCTATACATAGTCAAAGATTTCCTTAATTTTGGGTCAGTCACAGTGGTCAGGTATTCTGCCACTGTGTACTCTCTGTTTAGGGCCAAATAGCATTCTAGTTTGCTCTGTTTTTTAATTCTCTTTTTGTTTTCTCATGATTTGGTTGGGTCTAATTGTGTTGTAGTCCTGGGGCTCTGTGGGGTCTGTTTGTGTTTGTGAACAGAGCCCCAGGACCAGCTTGCTTTGGGGACTCTTCTCCAGGTTCATCTCTCTGTAGGTGATGGCTTTGTTATGGAAGGTTTGGGAATCGCTTCCTTTAAGATGGTTGTTTAACGGCTCTTTTCTGGATTTTGATAATTAGTGGGTATCGGCCTAGTTCTGCTCTGCATGCATTATTTTGTGTTTTACGTTGTACTCATTTTGTGAATTCTTGGTTGGTGAGCGGACCCCAGACCTCACAACCATAAAGGGCAATGGGTTCTATAACTGATTCAAGTATTTTTAGCCAGATACTAATTGAGTTTTATGTTCCTTTTGATGGCATAGAAGGCCATCTCTCTCTCTCTCTCTCTCTCTCTCTCTCTCTCTCTCTCTCTCTCTCTCTCTCTCTCTCTCTCTCTCTCTCTCCCCATATCCCTCTCTCTCTCCTCTGTAACAGACTAATCTGCTGCGGGGCACATAACTGGTGGCTCTGTGTCAGGTAGAGGTGGTGGGGGTGGAGGAGAGAACCTGACACTTATCTCAGCCCCCCCCTGACAGACACAGACAGGTGTCCCGTCCCCCCCTCCCCCCACCTCCTCCTCACCAGTTGAGTAAAAAGTACTTAAGTAAAAATACTTTATAGTACTACTTAAGTAGTTTTTTGGGGTATCTGTACTTTAATTTACTATTTATATTTTTGACACTACAATTTTTACTTTTACTTCACTACATTTATAAAGAAAATGATGTACTTTTTACTCCATACATTTTCCCTGACACCCAAAAATACTAATTACATTTTGAATGCTTAGCAGCACAGGATGCTGGTCCAATTCACACACTTAAACTTACAAATGTCATTCATGTTTGTTGTCAATCCGTTTAGTTTTCTTAGTGAATACACTATATATACAACAGTATGTGGACACACCTTCAAATTAGTGGATTCTGCTATTTCAGCCACACCCGTTGCTGACAGGTGTATAAAATCGAGCACACAGCCATGCAATCTCCATAGACAAACATTGGCAGTAGAATGGCCTTACTGAAGAGCTCAGTGACTTTCAACGTGGCACCGTCATAGGATGCCACATTTCCAACAAGTCAGTTTGTCAAATGTCTGTCCTGCTAGAGCTGCCCCGGTCAACTGTAAGTGCTGTTATTGTGAAGTGGAAACGTCTAGGAGCAACAACGGCTCAGCCACGAAGTGGTAGGCCACACAAGCTCACAGAACGGGACCTGCTGAGTGCTGAAGCGCGTAAAAATCATCTGTCCTCGGTTGCAACACTCACTACTGAGTTCCAAACTGCCTCTGGAAGCAATGTCAGCACAAAAACTGTTTGTCCAGAGCTTCATGAAATGGGTTTCCATGGCCAAGCAGCCGCACACAAGCCTAAGATCACCATGCGCAATGCCAAGCGTCAGCTGGAGTGGGGTAAAGCTCGCCGCAATTGGTCTCTGGAGCAGTCGAAACACGTTCTCTGGAGGTATGAATCACGCTTCACCATCTGGCAGTCTGACGGACGAATCTGGGTTTGGCGGATGCCAGGAGAACGCTACCTGGAGTGGAGGCTGTTATAGCAGCAAAGGGGGGGACCAACTCCATATTAATGCCCATGATTTTGGAATCAGATAATCGACAAGCATGTGTCCACATACTTTTGTAGTGTATCAAGAGAACATCCCTGGTCATCCCTACTGCCTCTGATCTGGTAGACTCATAGACTCACTAAACACACATGCTTCGTTTGTAAATGATGTCTGCGTGTTAGTGTGCCTCTGGCTATCAGTAAAAAAAATTTTTTTTTAAGAAAATGGTGCCGTCTGGTTTGCTTAAAATAAGGAATTTGAAACTATTTATACTGTTACTTTCAATATTTAAGTACAGTATATTTAAAACCAAATACTTTTAGACTTTTACTCAAGTAGTATTTTACTGTGTGATTTTCACTTGAGTCATTTTCTATGAAGGTATCTTTACTTTTACTCAAGTATGACAATTGAGTACTTCTTCCACCACTGCTCCTCACCACCCTCTCCTCCACCCTGAGCCAGCAATGCTCCTCACCACCCTCTACACCTCCTTCCACCACTGCTCCTCACCACCCTCTCCTCCACCCTGAGCCAGCAATGCTCCTCACCACCCTCTACACCTCCTTCCACCACTGCTCCTCACCACCCTCTACACCTCCTTCCACCACTGCTCCTCACCACCCTCCCCTCCACCCGGAGCCAGCAATGCTCCTCACCACCCTCTACACCTCCTTCCACCACTGCTCCTCACCACCCTCTCCTCCACCCTGAGCCAGCAATGCTCCTCACCACCCTCTACACCTCCTTCCACCACTGCTCCTCACCACCCTCTCCTCCACCCTGAGCCAGCAATGCTCCTCACCACCCTCTCCTCCACCCTGAGCCAGCAATGCTCCTCACCACCCTCTCCTCCACCCTGAGCCAGCAATGCTCCTCGCCCACCCTCTACACCTCCTTCCACCACTGCTCCTCACCACCCTCTCCTCCACCCTGAGCCAGCAATGCTCCTCACCACCCTCTACACCTCCTTCCACCACTGCTCCTCACCACCCTCTCCTCCACCCTGAGCCAGCAATGCTCCTCACCACCCTCTACACCTCCTTCCACCACTGCTCCTCACCACCCTCTCCTCCACCCTGAGCCAGCAATGCTCCTCACCACCCTCTACACCTCCTTCCACCACTGCTCCTCACCACCCTCTCCTCCACCCTGAGCCAGCAATGCTCCTCACCACCCTCTCCTCCACACTGAGTCAGCAATGCTCCTCACCACCCTCTACACCTCCTTCCACCACTGCTCCTCACCACCCTCTCCTCCACCCTGAGCCACCACTGCTCCTCACCACCCTCTCCTCCACCCTGAGCCACCACTGCTCCTCACCACCCTCTACACCTCCTTCCACCACTGCTCCTCACCACCCTCTCCTCCACCCTGAGCCAGCAATGCTCCTCACCACCCTCTACACCTCCTTCCACCACTGCTCCTCACCACCCTCTCCTCCACCCTGAGCCACCACTGCTCCTCACCACCCTCTCCTCCACCCTGAGCCACCACTGCTCCTCACCACCCTCTCCTCCACCCTGAGCCAGCAATGCTTCCCAGCCTGTTTCCTCTCTACTCAGTAGGTAACAGGTAGAGATAGATAGAGACAGAGACAGAGACAGAGACAGAGACAGAGACAGAGACAGACAGAGACAGAGAGAGACAGAGAGAGACAGAGAGAGACAGAGACAGAGAGAGACAGAGAGAGACAGACAGAGACAGAGACAGAGAGAGACAGAGACAGAGAGAGACAGAGAGAGACAGAGACAGAGACAGAGACAGAGACAGAGACAGACAGAGACAGAGAGAGACAGAGAGAGACAGAGACAGAGACAGAGACAAAGACACAGAGACAGAGACAGAGACAGAGACAGAGACAGAGACAGAGACAGAGACCACCGGTCAAAAGTTTCAGAACTACTCACTCAAGGGTTTTTCTTTATTTGTACTATTTTCTACATTGTAGAATAATAGTGAAGACATCAAAACTATGAAATAACACATATGGAATCATGTAGTAACCAAAAAAATCGTTAAACAAATCAAAATATATTTTAAATTTGAGATTCTTCAAATAGCCACCCTTTGCCTTGATGACAGCATATATGTTATTTCATAGTTTTGATGTCTTCACTATACAGTGAGGGGAAAAAAGTATTTGATCCCCTGCTGATTTTGTACGTTAGCCCACTGACAAAGACATGATCAGTCTATAATTTTAATGGTAGGTTTATTTGAACAGTGAGAGACAGAATAACAACAACAAAATCCAGAACAACGCATGTCATAAATTTTATAAATTCATTTGCATTTTAATGAGGGAAATAAGTATTTGACCCCTCTGCAAAACATGACTTAGTACTTTGTGATTGCCAGCAAGGGTTTTGTCAGGTAGTAGTAGTAGTAATGATGATGGTAGTAGGGGTGATGGTAATGATAGCAGTTTAATGATGGTGGTAGTAGTAGTAGTAATGATGATGGTAGTAGGGGTGATGGTAATGATAGCAGTTTAATGATGGTGGTGGTAGTAGTAGTAGTAGTAATGATGATGGTAGTAGGGGTGATGGTAATGATAGCAGTTTAATGATGGTGGTGGTAGTAGTAGTAGTAATGATGATGGTAGTAGGGGTGATGGTAATGATAGCAGTTTAATGATGGTGATGGTAGTAGTAGTAGTAATGATGATGGTAGTAGGGGTGATGGTAATGATAGCAGTTTAATGATGGTGGTAGTAGTAGTAGTAATGATGATGGTAGTAGGGGTGATGGTAATGATAGCAGTTTAATGATGGTGGTAGTAGTAGTAGTAGTAGTAATGATGATGGTAGTAGGGGTGATGGTAATGATAGCAGTTTAATGATGGTGGTGGTAGTAGTAGTAGTAATGATGATGGTAGTAGGGGTGATGGTAATGATAGCAGTTTAATGATGGTGGTGGTAGTAGTAGTAGTAATGATGATGGTAGTAGGGGTGATGGTAATGATAGCAGTTTAATGATGGTGGTGGTAGTAGTAGTAGTAATGATGATGGTAGTAGGGGTGATGGTAATGATAGCAGTTTAATGATGGTGGTAGTAGTAGTAGTAGTAATGATGATGGTAGTTGGGGTGATGGTAATGATATCAGTTTAATGATGGTGGTGGTAGTAGTAGTAGTAATGATGATGGTAGTAGGGGTGATGGTAATGATAGCAGTTTAATGATGGTGGTAGTAGTAGTAGTAATGATGATGGTAGTAGGGGTGATGGTAATGATAGCAGTTTAATGATGGTGGTGGTGGTAGTAGTAGTGGTAATGATGATGGTAGTAGGGGTGATGGTAATGATAGCAGTTTAATGATGGTGGTGGTAGTAGTAGTAGTAGTAATGATGATGGTAGTAGGGGTGATGGTAATGATAGCAGTTTAATGATGGTGGTGGTAGTAGTAGTAGTAATGATGATGGTAGTAGGGGTGATGGTAATGATAGCAGTTTAATGATGGTGGTGGTAGTAGTAGTAGTAGTAATGATGATGGTAGTAGGGGTGATGGTAATGATAGCAGTTTAATGATGGTGGTGGTAGTAGTAGTAGTAGTAATTATGATGGTAGTAGGGGTGATGGTAATGATAGCAGTTTAATGATGGTGGTAGTAGTAGTAGTAGTAATGATGATGGTAGTAGGGGTGATGGTAATGATAGCAGTTTAATGATGGTGGTGGTAGTAGTAGTAGTAATGATGATGGTAGTAGGGGTGATGGTAATGATAGCAGTTTAATGATGGTGGTGGTAGTAGTAGTAGTAATGATGATGGTAGTAGGGGTGATGGTAATGATAGCAGTTTAATGATGGTGGTAGTAGTAGTAGTAGTAGTAATGATGATGGTAGTAGGGGTGATGGTAATGATAGCAGTTTAATGATGGTGGTGGTAGTAGTAGTAGTAATGATGATGGTAGTAGGGGTGATGGTAATGATAGCAGTTTAATGATGGTGGTAGTAGTAGTAGTAGTAGTAATGATGATGGTAGTTGGGGTGATGGTAATGATATCAGTTTAATGATGGTGGTGGTAGTAGTAGTAATGATGATGGTAGTAGGGGTGATGGTAATGATAGCAGTTTAATGATGGTGGTAGTAGTAGTAGTAATGATGATGGTAGTAGGGGTGATGGTAATGATAGCAGTTTAATGATGGTGGTGGTGGTAGTAGTAGTGGTAATGATGATGTAGTAGGGGTGATGGTAATGATAGCAGTTTAATGATGGTGGTGGTAGTAGTAGTAGTAGTAATGATGATGGTAGTAGGGGTGATGGTAATGATAGCAGTTTAATGATGGTGGTGGTAGTAGTAGTAGTAATGATGATGGTAGTAGGGGTGATGGTAATGATAGCAGTTTAATGATGGTGGTAGTAGTAGTGGTAGTAATGATGATGGTAGTAGGGGTGATGGTAATGATAGCAGTTTAATGATGGTGGTGGTAGTAGTAGTAGTAGTAATGATGATGGTAGTAGGGGTGATGGTAATGATAGCAGTTTAATGATGGTGGTGGTAGTAGTAGTAGTAATGATGATGGTAGTAGGGGTGATGGTAATGATAGCAGTTTAATGATGGTGGTAGTAGTAGTGGTAGTAATGATGATGGTAGTAGGGGTGATGGTAATGATAGCAGTTTAATGATGGTGGTGGTAGTAGTAGTAATGATGATGGTAGTAGGGGTGATGGTAATGATAGCAGTTTAATGATGGTGGTGGTAGTAGTAGTAGTAATGATGATGGTAGTAGGGGTGATGGTAACGATAGCAGTTTAATGATGGTGGTGGTAGTAGTAGTAGTAATGATGATGGTAGTAGGGGTGATGGTAATGATAGCAGTTTAATGATGGTGGTAGTAGTAGTGGTAGTAATGATGATGGTAGTAGGGGTGATGGTAATGATAGCAGTTTAATGATGGTGGTGGTAGTAGTAGTTGTAATGATGATGGTAGTAGGGGTGATGGTAATGATAGCAGTTTAATGATGGTGGTGGTAGTAGTAGTAGTAATGATGATGGTAGTAGGGGTGATGGTAATGATAGCAGTTTAATGATGGTGGTGGTAGTAGTGGTAGTAATGATGATGGTAGTAGGGGGGGATGGTAATGATAGCAGTTTAATGATGGTGGTGGTAGTAGTGGTAGTAATGATGATGGTAGTAGGGGTGATGGTAATGATAGCAGTTTAATGATGGTGGTGGTAGTAGTGGTAGTAATGATGATGGTAGTAGGGGTGATGGTAATGATAGCAGTTTAATGATGGTGGTGGTAGTAGTGGTAGTAATGATGATGGTAGTAGGGGTGATGGTAATGATAGCAGTTTAATGATGGTGGTGGTAGTAGTAGTAGTAATGATGATGGTAGTAGGGGTGATGGTAATGATAGCAGTTTAATGATGGTGGTGGTAGTAGTAATGATGATGGTAGTAGGGGTGATGGTAATGATAGCAGTTTAATGATGGTGGTGGTAGTAGTAGTAGTAGTAGTAATGATGATGGTAGTAGGGGTGATGGTAATGATAGCAGTTTAATGATGGTGGTGGTAGTAGTAGTAGTAATGATGATGGTAGTAGGGGTGATGGTAATGATAGCAGTTTAATGATGGTGGTAGTAGTAGTAGTAATGATGATGGTAGTAGGGGTGATGGTAATGATAGTAGTTTAATGATGGTGGTGGTAGTAGTAGTGGTAATGATGATGGTAGTAGGGGTGATGGTAATGATAGCAGTTTAATGATGGTGGTGGTAGTAGTAGTAGTAATGATGATGGTGGTAGGGGTGATGGTAATGATAGCAGTTTAATGATGGTGGTAGTAGTAGTGGTAGTAATGATGATGGTAGTAGGGGTGATGGTAATGATAGCAGTTTAATGATGGTGGTGGTAGTAGTAGTAGTAATGATGATGGTAGTAGGGGTGATGGTAATGATAGCAGTTTAATGATGGTGGTGGTGGTAGTAGTAGTGGTAATGATGATGGTAGTAGGGGTGATGGTAATGATAGCAGTTTAATGATGGTGGTGGTAGTAGTAGTAGTAATGATGATGGTGGTAGGGGTGATGGTAATGATAGCAGTTTAATGATGGTGGTGGTAGTAGTAGTAGTAATGATGATGGTAGTTGTAGTACTGATGATAACAGTTATAAGTTAGTTATAGTTTAATTTTCCATGTTTAGCCTTTTCTATTTATTGTATTTCTACTATTGACCGTTAACATTTTATTGTTGTTATTATTATTTACTACAATTTGATATTGTTATTCTTTATTATTTTATTACAATGTATATTGTAAACACAAACAGACCCCACAGAGCCCCAGGACAGCAACACAATTAGACCCAACCAAATCATGAGAAAACAAAAAGAGAATTACTTGACACATTGGAAAGAATTAACATTAAAACTGAGCAAACTAGAATGCTATTTGGTCCTAAACAGAGAATACACAGTGGCAGAATACCTGACCACTGTGACTGACCCAAACTTAAGGAAATCTTTGACTATGTACAGACTCAGTGAGCATAGCCTTGCTATTGAGAAAGGCCGCCAAAGGCAGACCTGGCTCTCAAGAGAAGACAGGCTATGTGCAAACTGCCCACAAAATGAGGTGGAAACTGAGCTGCACTTCCTAATCTCCTGCCAAATGTATGACCATATTAGAGACACATATTTCCCTCAGCTTACACAGATCCACAAAGAATTTGAAAACAAGCCCAATTTGGATAAACTCCCTTATCTACTGGGTGAAATACCACAGTGTGCCATCACAGCAGCAAGATGTGTGACCTGTTGCCACAAGAAAAGGGCAACCAGTGAAGAACAAACACCATTGTAAATACAACCCATATTTATGTTAATTTATTTTCATTACAACACTGTATATAGACATAATATGACATTTGAAATGTCTTTATTCTTTTGGAACTTCTGAGTGTAATGTTTCCTGTTCATTTTTTATTGTTTATTTCACTTTTGTTTATTATCTACTTCACTTGCTTTGGCAATGTTAACATACGTTTCTCATGTCAATAAAGCACTTAAATTGAAATTGAATTGAGAGAGGGAGGGAAAGAGAGAGAGGCCTGTATTCTAATGAGATGGTTGTAGGTCTGCCCTGTGCCTGTTCTCTCTCTCTCTCTCTCTCTCTCTCTCTCTCTCTCTCTCTCTCTCTCTCTCTCTCTCTCTCTCTCTCTCTCTCTCTCTCTCTCTCTCTCTCTCTCTCTCTCTCTCTCTCTCCCTCTCCCTCTCCCTCTTCCTCTCTGTGTTTGATTTGTCGCTCCACACTGTGTGATGATGCAGGCTGCCAAGGTCACTGAGAGTATAGCATCCATCAGACACATCAGCTCCCTCTCCGCTCCACCGTCAGCACAGCATTCATGCCAGCAGGAGGGATAGATATGCAGCACTTCCCAAATGGCACCCTATTCCCTATATAGTGCACTGCTTTTCATAGGGCAATGGTTAAAAATAGTGCACTATATAGGGACTAGGGTGCCATTTGGAACGTACAGTTGCATAAGCCAAGCCTCACTAGTGTTGTTTACACTATGACCTCACAACAGTAGAGATGTGTTGTTGTTTACACTATGACCTCACAACAGTAGAGATGTGTTGTTGTTTACACTATGACCTCACAACAGTAGAGATGTGTTGTTGTTTACACTATGACCTCACAACAGTAGATATGTGTTGTTGTTTACACTATGACCTCACAACAGTAGAGATGTGTTGTTGTTTACACTATGACCTCACAACAGTAGAGATGTGTTGTTGTTTACACTATGACCTCACAACAGTAGAGATGTATTTACAAAACAGGCACGTGCACAGATAGGGCTTTGGTATAATATTAGAGTCTATTAGTATAATATTAGAATCTATTAGTATTAGTACTATTAGTACATTGACGGTTGAATTTGAATTTGAGAGAGACAGAGAGAGAGAGACAGGGAGAGACAGAAAGAGAGCGAGAGGAGAGAAAGAAAGAGAGAGAGTGGAAAGAGGGAGGGAGAGAGAGAGACAGGGAGAGCGGGAGAGAGAGAGCTGGTTGTCCAATCCACCAAACTTCCAGGTGTGAAACAGGAAAGGGACTCAGGAGGTATGCTAATTTGGTATAGAGCAGACCTAACTCACTCTATTCAATTAATCAAAACAGGAACATTTTACATTTGGCTAGAAATTCAAAAGGAAATGATCTCAAAAGAGAAAGAAAGAGAGAGAGAGAAACAGAGAGAGGGTGGAAAGAGGGAGGGAGAGAGAGATAGAGAGAGAGAGAGAGAGAGAGAGAGAGAGAGAGAGAGAGGGAGACAGAGAGGGAGACAGAGAGAGAGAGAGGGGGAGACAGAGAGAGAGAGAGAGAGAGAAAGAGAGAGAGAGCGAGAGAGAGAGAGAGAGAGAGGGAGACAGAGAGAGAGAGAGAGAGAGACAGGGAGAGACAGAAAGAGAGCGAGAGGAGAGAAAGAAAGAGAGAGAGTGGAAAGAGGGAGGGAGAGAGAGAAACAGGGAGAGCGGGAGAGAGAGAGAGAGAGAGAGAGAGGGAGACAGAGAGTGGGAGACAGAGAGAGAGAGAGGGGGAGACAGAGAGAGAGAGAGAGAGAGAAAGAGAGAGAGAGCGAGAGAGAGAGAGAGAGAGAGAGAGGGGAGACAGAGAGAGAGAGAGAGAGAGAGAGAGAGAGAGAGAGAGAGAGAGAGAGAGAGAGAGAGAGAGAGAGAGAAAGAGAGAGAGAGATTGCAAAAATGATTGCAAAAATCTAAGAAAGTCATTGAGAAATATATCTAATCAAAAACACAGAGACCCAGACAACAAAAATATACGTCTTCAATATGGGGAAACACTTTTACAAAATATGGCAGCCGATACTGGATAAATGGTCTAGTCCCGCTTCATAACTGGGCTGACGATCTGCTGCTACTCTGTGCTGTACTCCACTCAATATTTATTTTTGGCTGAACTACACTGCTTGTAATGACTATATGCTGTCTTCTTATACACGTACCACCTAATAGGATTTTGTTTTATTTTGTGTATGTGTGAGTTAACTTTTGTTTTGTCCTCTAAACTGGCCATCCCATCCAACAGTACAATGAATGTCATTGTTTGTATTGCTGTCTCTTTTACTTTATTTTTATTGGAAAATAATAAACATATTATAAAAATAAAAAAAATATGGGGAAACACTGAAGCAATACAAACACACCCTAAGAACAAAAAAGGAACAGCACATTAGAAATCAGCTGGATGTCATTGAGGAATCCATAGAATCAAACCACTTCTGGGAGAACTGGAATAAATTAAACAAACCTCATCATTGGCTATCCAAAATGGGGATATGTGGAGAAATCACTTTGCAAACCTCTACAGCAATATAACAAAGAGCCCAGAACAACAAGATATACATGAACAATTACAAATCCTTGAATCAGCAGTCAAAGACTATCAGAATCCTGTGGATACCCCAAGTACAGAACAATAATTATTGGAAAAATGTTGCACTCCAACAAAAAAAGGCCTGTGGTGCTGATGGTATTTTAAATGAAATGATCAAATATACAGACCACGAATTCAAATTGGCTATACTCAAACTCTTCAACATTATCCTAACTGCAGGTATTTTCCCCAATATTTGGAACCAAAGATAGATCACACCAATTTATAAAAATGGAGACAAATTTGACCCAAATAATTACAGAGGAATTTGCGTTAACAGCAACTTGGGGAAAATTCTCTGCAGTATCATAAACAGCAGACTACATCATTTCCTGGATGAACACAATGTCCTAAGCAGAAGCCAGATTGGATTAATTTTTTTATTTTCGTACAAACGACCACATTTACACCCTCCACACACTCTAATTGACAAACAAGTAAACCAAAACAAAGGCAAAATCTACACGTGTTTTGTAGACTTCAAGAAAGCATTTGATTCAATTAGGCACAAAGGTCTTTTTCACAAACTAATAGAAAGTGGTATTGGAGGGAAAACATATGATGTTATTAAATCAATGTACACTAAAAACAAATGTGTGGTTAAAATTGGCAACAAGCAAACAGACTTATTCTCTCAGGGACGTGGAGTGAAACAGGGCTGCCCAATAAGTCCAACACTATTTAACATCTACATTAACGAATTGGCAAAAACATTAGAAAAATCGGCAGCACCTGGTCTCACCCTACACAACACTGAAATCAAGTGTCTGCTGTACGCAGATGACCTGGTGCTACTGTCTCCCACTAAGGAGGGGTTACAACAGCATCTAGATCATCTGCACAGATTCTGTCAGACCTGGGCCCTGACCGTTAATCAAAAAAAATCCTGAATATAATGATATTCCAAAAAAGGTCAGGAAATCAGGATGACAAATATAGATTATATTTTGTACACAGTTCTATTAGAACACACCAACAATTACACATATCTAGGACTAAATATCAGCAACACAGGTAGTTTTCAGATGGCTGTGAACAAGCTGAGAGACAAAGCAAGAAGAGCACTCTATGTCATTAAAAGGAATATTAAAATCGAAATTCCAATTAGAATCTGGCTCAAAATGTTCCAATCAGTTATAGAACCAATTGCTCTATATGGCAGCGAAGTATGGGGTCCGCTCTCTAATACTGAATTTACCAAATGGGACAAACATCCAATCTAAATACTGCATGCAGAGTTTTGCAAGACTGTATTGCAAGTGCAAAGAAAAACTCCAAATAACGCATGTAGAGCAGAATTGGGCCAATACCCCCCTCCTTATTCGAATAGAAAAAAAGAGCCATCAAATTGTACAACCATCTAAAAACAAGTGACCCCAAAACATTCCATCACACAGCTCTACTATGTCAAGAGATGAAACAAGAGAAGAGTCCCCTCAGCCAGCTGGTTCTGAGGCTCAGTTCCCTAACCCAAACCAACCTCATAGAGCCTCAGGACAGCGCTCAGAAAATCTGGCCCAACCAAATCATCACAAAGCAAAAAGAAATATATATCACCTATTGGAAAGACTCCACACATTTTTTTTGAGACTGGTCGACTACTATTGCTTTAATGTATTGTTATTCTCATTAATATTGTTGTTGTAGTTGCTGTTAATGGTAATCCCATTTCCACTACTACTATTATTATTGATGTTGGTCCCACCATTTTTGTTATATGTATACTTTGACAATGTGAGTAATTTAACTTGCCATATCAATAAAGTCTATTGAATTGAATTGAGAGAGAGAGAGAGAGAGAGAGAGAGAGACAGAAAGAGAGAGACAGAGAGAGAGAGAGAGAGAGAGAGAGAAACAGAGAGAGAGAGAAAGAGAAAGAGTGGAAAAAGGGAGGGAGAGAGTGTAATGTTTACTGTTAATATTTATTGTTTATTTCACTTTTGTTTATTATCTACTTCACTTGCTTTGGCAATGTTAACCTACGTTTCCGATGCCAATAAAACCCTTAAATTGAATTGAATTGAAATTGAATTGAGAGAGAGAGAGAGAGAGAGAGAGAGAGAGAGAGAGAGAGAGAGAGAGAGAGAGAGAGAGGGTGAGGAGGAGGGGGTGAGGAGGGGTGAGGAATGGTGAGGAGGAGGAGGTGAGGAGGGGTGAGGAGGAGGGGGAGGAGGAGGGGGGTGAGGAGGGGTGAGGAGGGGGGGGAGAGGAGGTGAGGAGGGTGAGGAGGGGTGGAGGGGGTGTGAGGGGTGAGGAGGGGTGAGGAGGAGGAGGGGGTGATGAGGCGTGAGGAGGAGGGTGAGGAGGGGTGAGAAGGGGTGAGGAGGAGGGGGTGAGGAGGAGGAAGGGAGGGGGGTGAGGAGGGGTGAGGAGGAGGAGGAGGGGTGAGGAGGGGTGAGGAGGAGGGGTGAGGAGGAGGAGGGTGTAATGAGGGGTGAGGAGGAGGAGCGAGGAGGGGTGAGAACAGGTGAGGAGGTGAGGGTGAGGAGGGTGTGAGGAGGTGAGGAGGAGGGGGTAAGGAGGGTGTGAGGAGGGGTGAGGAGGGGTGAGGAGGGGTGAGGAGGGGGGGGTGAGGGAACACATCTGTACACAGACTTTTCCCCGGTCACGTCAGACTACAGCATTTCAGAGGAACGCTTTCTCTCTCACACACAGACACACACGCACACACACACATGCACACACACACACACACACGCACACACGCACACGCTTCGACCTGAAGCCAGTGGAGTGTGCTCAGGAGCGGGATGACATGGGAGAACTTGGGAAGGTTGAACACCAGGCGGGCTGTAGCATTCTGGATAAGTTGCAGGGGTTTGATGGCACAGGTAGGGAGCCCAGCCAACAGAGAGTTGCAGTAGTCCAGACGGGAGAGGTCAAGTGCCTGGATTAGGACCTGCACCTGTGTGAGGAAGGGTCGTACTCTACGGATGTTATAGAGCATGAACCTGCAGGAGCGAGTCACTGCTTTGATGTTTGCAAACACCGTGGAGTTGTCAACCGTGATGGAGAGGTCTTGGAGCGGGCAGACCTTCCCCGGGAGGAAGAGCAGCTCTGTCTTGTCGAGGTTGAGCTTGAGGTGGTGGGCCGACATCCAAGCTGAGATATCTGCCAGGCACGCAGAGATTCGTGTCACCACCTGGGTGTCAGAAGCGGGGAACAAAAAAGTAGTTGAGTGTCATCGGCATAGCAACGATAAGAGAGACCATGTGAGGATAAGATGGAGCCGAGTGAATTGGTGTATAGATAGATCAGGAGAGGGCCTAGAACTGAGCCCTGGGAGACACCAGTAGTGAGAGTACGTGGTGCAGACACAGATCCTTTCCAAGCCACCTGGTAGGAGTGGCCTGCCAGGTAGGATGCAATCCAAGAGCGTGCAGAGCCTGAGACGCCCAGCCCTGAGAGGGTGGAGAGGAGGATCTGATGGTTCATTGTGTCGAAGGCAGCAGATAGATCTAGGAGGATGAGAACAGAGGAGAGAGAGTCAGCTTTGGCAGAGCGGAGAGCCTCCATGACACAGAGAAGAGCAGTCTCGGTTGAGTGACCTGTCTTGAAGCCTGACAGGTTAGGGTCAAGAAGATCATTCTGAGAGAGATAGCGAGAGAGTTGGTCAGAGACAGCACGCTCAAGTGTTTTGGAAAGAAAAGAAAGAAGGGACGCAGGTCTGTAGTTTTTGACGTCAGATGAGTCGACTGTTTGTTTCTTGAGGAGGGGAGCAACTCTGCCATTCTGAAGTCAGAGGGGATGCAGCCAGTGGTCAGGGATGAGTTGATGAGGGAAGTGAGGAATGGGAGAAGGTCTCCAGAGATGGTCTGGAGAAGGGAGGAGGTGATGGGGTCGAGCGGGCAGGTTGTCAGGCGACCAGACCTCACTAGTCACAGGATGTCATCTGGAGAGAGAGGGAAGAGAGAGGTCAAGGAGTAGGGTAGTTCTGTCATCTGGAGAGAGAGGGGAGAAAGAGGTCAAGGCGTAGGGTAGTTATGTGTGAGTGGGACCAGTGGACTCAATAGGCTGAGTTAATGAGAAACTTATTTTAAAATTGGTTAACAAAGTCGTCCGCAGAGAGGGAAGAGGGAGGGGAAGGGGGTGGACGATTAAGGAGGGAGGAGAAGGTGGAAAATAGTTTCCTAGGGTTAGAAGCAGAAGCTTGAAATTTAGTGTGATAGAAATCAAGTGGCTTTAGCAGCGGATACAGAGGAAGCTAAGGTAGAGAGGGAGTGGAAGGTTCCGGGAAGTTTAGTTTCCCTCCGTTTTCAATCAGCTGCCCACAGCCCTGGTCTGTAAGCTCGCAATGAGTCACTCAGCCACGGAGCAGAAGGGGAGGGCCGAGCTGGCCACGAGGAAAGGGGACAGTGTGAGTCATAGGATGCGGAAAATGGGGAGAGTAGGGTCGAACTGGCAGAATCAGGAGACAGGAGGGAGAAGGATTTAGCAGAATGGGCACACACACACAGCAAGGGCTAGCTGATACCCATGTGGTTATGATGCTAACGCGAGACCACAGGCAGCTGCTATCTGTCCACAGCTGGAGCCTGACAGACATGGGAGCTGTGCCCATCCCTCTCTCTCTCTCTCTCTCTCTCTCTCTCTCTCTCTCTCTCTCTCTCTCTCTCTCTCTCTCTCTCTCTCTCTCTCTCTCTCTCTCTCTCTCTCTCTCTCTCTCTCTCTCTCTCTCTCTCTCTCCTCGTACTCCTGCTCCGGGTCCCTCTCTCTCTCCTCTCTCCCTCCTCGTCTTCCTGATCCAGGTCCCTCTCTCTCTCCCCCCTCTCTCTCTCTCCTCGTACTCCTGCTACGGGTCCCTCTCTCTCTCCCCCCTCTCTCCCTCCTCGTCCTCCTGCTCCGGGGCCCTCTGCAGTTTCTGTCACATCTTATCTGTCACCTCAGACGTGATGTCACAACAGGGACAACACGACCTCACAAGGCCTCCAGCACCAGAGACAGCATGTGTACTCTGTTGTACTCTGCTGTACTCTACTGTACTCTACTGTACTCTACTGTACTCTACTCTGTAGTACTCTGCTGTACTCTGCTGTTCTGTACTCTACTGTACTATGCTGTACTCTACTCTGTTGTACTCTGTTGTACTCTACTGTACTCTACTGTACTCTACTGTACTCTACTCTGTAGTACTCTGCTGTACTCTGTTGTACTCTACTGTACTCTACTGTACTCTACTCTGTAGTACTCTGCTGTACTCTGCTGTACTGTACTCTACTGTACTATGCTGTACTGTAGAACAGAGGATTTGAGCACAGTAGAGCAACACTTCTTAATCCTAAAGGGCAAATAGACTCTCACCACTCTACAGTGCCTACAGTGTGGTCCTCTGTAGCTCAACTGGTAGAGCACGGCGCTTGTAACACCAAGGTAGTGGGTTCGATCCCCGGGACCACCCATACACAAAAATGTATGCACGCATGACTGTAAGTCGCTTTGGATAAAAGCGTCTGCTAAATGGCATATTATTATTGTGAAAGTATCCACCCCCCCTTGGCATTTTTCCTATTTTGTTGCCTTACAACCTGGAATTAAAATGGATTTTTGGGGGGGGTTGTATCATTTGATTTACACAACATGCCTACCACTTTGAAGATGCAAAATGTTTTTTGGGGGTGAAACAAACAAGAAATAAGAAAAAAAATTAGAAAACTTGAGCATGCATAACTATTCACCCCCCCAAAGTCAATACTTTGTAGAGCCACCTTTTGCAGCAATTACAGCTGCAAGTCTCTTGGGGTATGTTTCTATAAGCTTGGCACATCAAGCCACTGGGATTTTTGCCCATTCTTCAAGGCAGAACTGCTCCAGCTCCTTCAAGTTGGATGGGTTCCGCTGGTGTACAGCAATCTTTAAGTCATACCACAGATTCTCAATTGGATTGAGGTCTGGGCTTTGACTAGGCCATTCCAAGACATTTAAATGTTTCCCCTTAAACCACTTGAGTGTTGCTTTAGCAGTATGCTTAGGGTCATTGTCCTGTTGGAAGGTGAACCTCCATCCCAGTCTCAAATCTCTGGAAGACTGAAACAGGTTTCCCTCAAGAATTTCCCTGTATTTAGCGCCATCCATCATTCCTTCAATTCTGACCAGTTTCCCAGTCCCTGCCGATGAAAAACATGCCCCCAGCATGGTGGTGGCAGCATCATGGTGTTCTCGGGGTGAAGAGAAGTTTTGGGTTTGAACCAGACATACGGTTTTCCTTGATGGCCAAAAAGCTCAATTTTAGTCTCATCTGACCAGAGTACCTTCTTCCATATGTTTGGGGAGTCTCCCACATGGCTTTTGGCGAACACCAAATGTGTTTGTTTATTTTTGTCTTTAAGCAATGGCTTTTTTCTGCCCACTCTTCCGTAAAGCCCAGCTCTGTGGAGTGTACGGCTTAAAGTGGTCCTATGGACAGATACTCCAATCCCCGCTGTGGAGCTTTGTAGCTCCTTCAGGGTTATCTTTGGTCTCTTTGTTGCCTCTCTGATTAATGCCCTCCTTGCCTGGTCTGTGAGTTTTGGTGGGCGGCCCTCTCTTGGCAGGTTTGTTGTGCTGCCATATTATTTCCATTTTTTTATAATAGATTTAAATGGTGCTCCGTGGGATGTTCAAAGTTTCGGATATTTTTTTATAACCCAACCCTGATCTGTACTTCTCCACAACTTTGTCCCTGACCTGTTTGGAGAGCTCCTTGGTCTTCATGGTGCCACTTGCTTGGTGGTGTTGCAGACTTTCACAACAGGTGTATATATACTGAGATCATGTGACACTTAGATTGCACACAGGTGGACTTTATTTAACTAATTATGTGACTTCTGAAGGTAATTGGTTGCACCAGATCGTATTTAGGGGCTTCATAGCAAAGGGGGTGAATACATATGCACTCACCACTTTTCCGTTATTTATTTTATATAAATTTTTGAAACAAGTTATTTTTTTCATTTCACTTTTCATTTCACTAAATAATTAAAACCCACTGTTTTGCAAAGAAGGTCTACAGTAGCCTCAACAGCACTCTGTAGGGTAGCACCATGGTGTGGCCGGAGGACAGCTAGCTTCCGTCCTCCTCTGGGTACATTGACTTCAATACAAAACCTAGGAGGCTCATGGTTCTCACCCCCTTCCATAGACTTACACAGTAATTATGACAACTTCCGGAGGACGTCCTCCAACCTATCAGAGCTCTTGTAGCATGAACTGACATGTTGTCCACCCAAAACAAAGGATGAATCTAGTACTGAAACAATAAGATACAGCTAGCTAGCACTGCAGTGCATAACATGTGGTGAGTAGTTGACTCAAAGAGAGAGAAAGACAATAGTTGAACAGTTTTCACCAAATTAATTTGAGAGATTGTCTTTTTTTTCAGTTTCACTTACTTAGCTAGCAAATGCAGCTAGCTAGTTTAGCCTACTGAAACACCTTGCTCAAACAGAGGTTTGTTAGCTAGCTGGCTATGACTATCCAACACAACACTGGAACTCTTCCAAGCCGAGTTAAGCTTTTGGTTTAATTTATTTGTTGTTTACTGACTGTACACTGTAACGTTACTGCATGATTGTAGCGGGTTTACTAACGCGGTAGTTCAATTAGCTATGTTGACTATGACGTTACTTTAACTAATATGGGGACAACGATGTAGGCTGTGTGTAGCGGTTATGACATGGTTTGGCTTGGAAAGGTTTTTTTCGCCTGGTCACATACAGCTGATGTGTTGTTCATTGAAGTCCACAAGCGAAGGGAAAAGGTGAGAGAAGGAGAGTGCATAGATGCGAGAAGGAATACAACGTGGCTGCTATGAAAGTGAACTGTGTTTACTCGTGATCAGGGGTGTATTCATTCCACTGATTCTGTTGAAAAACGTTTCTTAAACAGAAGCAAACGAAACGGGGAGAAAAATACCTCAATTTGTCTAATAGAAACTCTCGTTTGCAACTGTTGGACTAATGATTACACCCTAGATAAGCTAGATGCAGGCAAGAGTGTGCATGCAAGGCGGTATTGAATGTCACTGTCTGTCACCTCAAATTTGTCTCTTGACCTGTGTGCACCTACGTTGTGAACTGTCATTCATAGGCTAGGTTGTAGCAACCTCATGATGGGTATAGGGAAAATGTGAGTTTCATGTAGTAGCCTAAACCTATCGCTGTTACATTGAGCTGGGTGAATGGAATACGAATGAGAGTCATCCAATATGATGTAATATAAATAAGGCCGTGCTCATGAAAAATAAAAATCTTCCTCCCTCATCTTTTAAACTGCACCGAACGCCACTGCTGTCATCATAGATAGACTCTCACCTAGGAGAACAGTACTACATTGGACACATAATGAACTCCTTCTATCAGCCGTCTGTTGAACTAGTAGCTCCTCCACTACTAAGTCAACATGGAGCTCTGTCTCTGCTCTAGAAGGGTATGTGTGTGTCTGTGTATGTGTGTGTGTGTATGTGTGTGTGTACACACATACACATACACACACACACAGAGACTGAGGGGGAGAGATAGGGGGAGGTGGAGAGACTGAGGGGGAGAGATAGGGGGAGGTGGAGAGACTGAGGGGGAGAGAGATAGGGGGAGGTGGAGAGACTGAGGGGGAGAGAGATAGGGGAGGTGGAGAGACTGAGGGGGAGAGATGGGGGAGGTGGAGAGACTGAGGGAGGAGAGATAGGGGGAGGTGGAGAGACTGAGGGGGAGAGAAAGGGGGAGGTGGAGAGACTGAGGGGGAGAGATAGGGGAGGTGGAGAGACTGAGGGGGAGAGATAGGGGGAGGTGGAGAGACTGAGGGGGAGAGATAGGGGAGGTGGAGAGACTGAGGGGGGGAGATAGGGGGAGGTGGAGAGACTGAGGGGGAGAGATAGGGGGAGGTGGAGAGACTGAGGGAGGAGAGATAGGGGGAGGTGGAGAGACTGAGGGGGAGAGAAAGGGGGAGGTGGAGAGACTGAGGGGGAGAGATAGGGGGAGGTGGAGAGACTGAGGGGGAGAGATAGGGGGAGGTGGAGAGACTGAGGGGAGAGATAGGGGGAGGTGGAGAGACTGAGGGGGAGAGATAGGGGGAGGTGGAGAGACTGAGGGGGAGAGATAGGGGGAGGTGGAGAGACTGAGGGGGAGAGATAGGGGGGAGGTGGAGAGACTGAGGGGGAGAGATAGGGGGAGGTGGAGAGACTGAGGGGGAGAGATAGGGGAGGTGGAGAGACTGAGGGGGAGAGAGATAGGGGAGGTGGAGAGACTGAGGGGGGAGAGATGGGGGAGGTGGAGAGACTGAGGGGGAGAGAGATAGGGGGAGGTGGAGAGACTGAGGGGGAGAGATAGGGGGGGGGTGGAGAGACTGAGGGGGAGAGAGATAGGGGGAGGTGGAGAGACTGAGGGGGAGAGAGATAGGGGGAGGTGGAGAGACTGAGGGGAGAGAGATAGGGGAGGTGGAGAGACTGAGGGGGAGAGAGATAGGGGGAGGTGGAGAGACTGATGGGGAGAGAGATAGGGGGAGGTGGAGAGACTGAGGGGGAGAGATAGGGGAGGTGGAAAGACTGAGGGGGGAGAGAGATTGGGGGAGGTGGAGAGACTGAGGGGGAGAGATAGGGGGAGGTGGAGAGACTGAGGGGGAGAGATAGGGGGAGGTGGAGAGACTGAGGGGGAGAGATAGGGGGAGGTGGAGAGACTGAGAGGGAGAGATAGGGGGGAGGTGGAGAGACTGAGGGGGAGAGATAGGGGGAGGTGGAGAGACTGAGGGGAAGATAGGGGGAGGTGGAGAGACTGAGGGGGAGAGATAGGGGGAGGTGGAGAGACTGAGGGGGAGAGATAGGGGGAGGTGGAGAGACTGAGGGGGAGAGAGAAAAAGACAACAGCCGGAGAAAGAAGGAAGGAGAGAAAGTGAGTGGGAAGGGCAGAGAGAGAAACAGACAGAGGAGAGATTTAAAGGATGAATGGACAGAATAAGAGAGAGGGATCATCCTCTTCCTCTCTCCTGCCTTCCTAATCCCTATCCATGTCATCCTCTTCCTCTCTCCTGCCTTCCTAATCCCCATCCATGTCATCCTCTTCCTCTCTCCTGCCTTCCTAATCCCTATCCATGTCATCCTCTTCCTCTCTCCTGCCTTCCTAATCCCTATCCATGTCATCCTCTTCCTCTCTCCTGCCTTCCTAATCCCCATCCATGTCATCCTCTTCCTCTCTCCTGCCTTCCTAATCCCTATCCATGTCATCCTCTTCCTCTCTCCTGCCTTCCTAATCCCTATCCATGTCATCCTCTTCCTCTCTCCTGCCTTCCTAATCCCTATCCATGTCATCCTCTCTCCTCTCTCCTGCCTTCCTAATCCCTATCCATGTCATCCTCTTCCTCTCTCCTGCCTTCCTAATCCCTATCCATGTCATCCTCTTCCTCTCTCCTGCCTTCCTAATCCCTATCCATGTCATCCTCTTCCTCTCTCCTGCCTTCCTAATCCCTATCCATGTCATCCTCTTCCTCTCTCCTGCCTTCCTAATCCCTATCCATGTCATCCTCTTCCTCTCTCCTGCCTTCCTAATCCCCATCCATGTCATCCTCTTCCTCTCTCCTGCCTTCCTAATCCCCATCCATGTCATCCTCTTCCTCTCTCCTGCCTTCCTAATCCCTATCCATGTCATCCTCTTCCTCTCTCCTGCCTTCCTAATCCCTATCCATGTCATCCTCTTCCCTCTCTCCTGCCTTCCTAATCCCTATCCATGTCATCCTCTTCCTCTCTCCTGCCTTCCTAATCCCTATCCATGTCATCCTCTTCCTCTCTCTCCTGCCTTCCTAATCCCTATCCATGTCATCCTCTTCCTCTCTCCTGCCTTCCTAATCCCTATCCATGTCATCCTCTTCCTCTCTCCTGCCTTCCTAATCCCCATCCATGTCATCCTCTTCCTCTCTCCCTGCCTTCCTAATCCCTATCCATGTCATCCTCTTCCTCTCTCCCTGCCTTCCTAATCCCTATCCATGTCATCCTCTTCCTCTCTCCTGCCTTCCTAATCCCCATCCATGTCATCCCTCTTCCTCTCTCCTGCCTTCCTAATCCCTATCCATGTCATCCTCTTCCTCTCTCCTGCCTTCCTAATCCCTATCCATGTCATCCTCTCCTCTCTCCTGCCTTCCTAATCCCTATCCATGTCATCCTCTTCCTCTCTCCTGCCTTCCTAATCCCTATCCATGTCATCCTCTTCCTCTCTCCTGCCTTCCTAATCCCTATCCATGTCATCCCTCTTCCTCTCTCCTGCCTTCCTAATCCCTATCCATGTCATCCTCTTCCTCTCTCCTGCCTTCCTAATCCCTATCCATGTCATCCTCTTCCTCTCTCCTGCCTTCCTAATCCCCATCCATGTCATCCTCTTCCTCTCTCCTGCCTTCCTAATCCCTATCCATGTCATCCTCTTCCTCTCTCCTGCCTTCCCTAATCCCCATCCATGTCATCCTCTTCCTCTCTCCTGCCTTCCTAATCCCCATCCATGTCATCCTCTTCCTCTCTCCTGCCTTCCTAATCCCCTATCCATGTCATCCCTCTTCCTCTCTCCTGCCTTCCTAATCCCTATCCATGTCATCCTCTTCCTCTCTCCTGCCTTCCTAATCCCTATCCATGTCATCCTCTTCCTCTCTCCTGCCTTCCTAATCCCTATCCATGTCATCCTCTTCCTCTCTCCTGCCTTCCTAATCCCTATCCATGTCATCCTCTTCCTCTCTCCTGCCTTCCTAATCCCTATCCATGTCATCCTCTTCCCTCTCTCCTGCCTTCCTAATCCC
>NC_059214.1:51629702-51662202 GCF_020615455.1 Coregonus clupeaformis | reverse complement strand
TATGGAAGCAGTCTGTTTCAGACTGGTATAGTCCTAAGGAGGGGAGGTCTCCCTCTGCTATGGAAGCAGTCTGTTTCAGACTGGTATAGTCCTAAGGAGGGAAGGTCTCCCTCTGCTATGGAAGCAGTCTGTTTCAGACTGGTATAGTCCTAAGGAGGGGAGGTCTCCCTCTGCTATGGAAGCAGTCTGTTTCAGACCTTTCAGGAGGAAAGTGGGGCACTATGCTGTTGAAGCTCTGTCCCAACTCAAAGCTGTTATGAGCTAGATTTCTATATGCTGGGTGAAGTATGAATGTTTTCATTCTGACTGGGTAAAGTATGAATGTTTTCATTCTGACTGGGTAAAGTATGAATGTTTTCATTCTGACTGGGTAAAGTATGAATCTTTTCATTCTGACTGGGTAAAGTATGAATGTTTTCATTCTGACTGGGTAAAGTATGAATGTTTTCATTCTGACTGGGTAAAGTATGAATCTTTTCATTCTGACTGGGTAAAGTATGAATGTTTTCATTCTGACTGGGTAAAGTATGAATGTTTTCATTCTGACTGGGTAAAGTATGTCTTTATTTTTTTTCTCCAATGCCTAATCAGTGTGTCTTGTTTTCAACGAAACTGTCCCTGTTTGCAAATAATTAAATCAGAGACGTCCCTAGGAATCTGAGCATGGTACTTTCAACAGTTAGGCCTACCTTTCCACCCCAGACAGTAGGCCTACCTTTCCACCCCAGACAGTAGGCCTACCTTTCCACCCCAGACAGTAGGCCTACCTTTCCACCCCAGACAGTAGGCCTACCTTTCCACCCCAGACAGTAGGCCTACCTTTCCACCCCAGACAGTAGGCCTACCTTTCCACCCCAGACAGTAGGCCTACCGACGCAGACAAATGTAAGCTTTAACTGCTGACTACTCTTCTTCCATGGCTTAGCCCAATGAGAAAAGGTTACAAGTGTTTTGCTAAAAGCTGTCTCGGTTTAGGAGTTAGTCTTGGTTTGAACTTAACAGTCCTTCACTGACACAGAGGTAGGCTATTTAAAGAGTGCTTGGTGGGTGGAGGAATGGACCGACAAATCTATGGATATAGCAGCCTATAGCCTCATTTCATCTGTCAAACAGGAAGGCCTACAGTGAGGGAAAAAAGTATTTGATCCCCTGCTGATTTTGGACGTTTGCCCACTGACAAAGACATGATCAATCTATAATTTTAATGGTAGTTTATTTGAAAGTGAGAGACAGAATAACAACAAAAAAATCAAAAAAACGCATGTCAAAAATGTTATAAATTGATTTGCATTTTAATGAGGGAAATAAGTATTTGACCCCTCTGCAAAACATAACTTAGTACTTGGTGGCAAAACCATTGTTGGCAATCACAGAGGTCAGACGTTTCTTGTAGTTGGCCACCAGGTTTGCACACATCTCAGGAGGGATTTTGTCCCACTCCTCTTTGCAGATCTTCTCCAAGTCATTAAGGTTTCGAGGCTGACGTTTGGCAACTCGAACCTTCAGCTCCCTCCACAGATTTTCTATGGGATTAAGGTCTGGAGACTGTCTAGGCCACTCCAGGACCTTAATGTGCTTCTTCTTGAGACACTCTTTTGTTGCCTTGGCCGTGTGTTTTGGGTCATTGTCATGCTGGAATATCCATCCACGACCCATTTTCAATGCCCTGGCTGAGGGAAGGAGGTTCTTACCAAGATTTGACGTGCACATGGCCCCGTCCATCGTCCCCTTTGATGCGGTGAAGTTGTCCTGTCCACTTAGCAGAAAAACACCCCCAAAGCATAATGTTTCCACCTCCATGTTTGACGGTGGGGATGATGTTCTTGGGGTCATAGGCAGCATTCCTCCTCCTCCAAACACGGCGAGTTGAGTTGATGCAAAAGAGCTCGATTTTGGTCTCATCTGACCACAACACTTTCACCCAGTTCTCCTCTGAATCATTCAGATGTTCATTGGCAAACTTCTGACGGGCCTGTATATGTGCTTTCTTGAGCAGGGGGACCTTGCGGGCGCTGCAGGATTTCAGTCCTTCACGGCGTAGTGTGTTACCAATTGTTTTCTTAGTGACTATGGTCCCAGCTGCCTTGAGATCATTGACAAGATCCTCCCGTGTAGTTCTGGGCTGATTCCTCACCGTTCTCATTAGCATTGCAACTCCACCAGGTGAGATCTTGCATGGAGCCCCAGGCCGGGGGAGATTGACAGTTATTTTGTGTTTCTTCCATTTGCTATTAATCCCACCAACTGTTGTCACCTTCTCACCAAGCTGCTTGGCGATGGTCTTGTAGCCCCTTCCAGCCTTGTGTAGGTCTACAATCTTGTCCCTGACATCCTTGGAGAGCTCTTTGGTCTTGGCCATGGTGGAGAGTTTGGAATCTGATTGATTGCTTCTGTGGATAGGTGTCTTTTATACAGGTAACAAGCTGAGATTAGGAGCACTCCCTTTAAGAGTGTGCTCCTAATCTCAGCTCGTTACCTGTATAAAAGACACCTGGGAGCCAGAAATCTTTCTGATTGAGAGGGGGTCAAATACTTATTTCCCTCATTAAAATGCAAATCAATTAATAAAATTTTTGACATGCGTTTTTCTGGATTATTTTGTTGTTATTCTGTCTCTCACTGTTCAAATAAACCTACCATTAAAATTATAGACTGATCATGTCTTTGTCAGTGGGCAAACGTACAAAATCAGCAGGGGATCAAATACTTTTTTCCCCTCACTGTACATCTTATTTCTTAAACAGGAAGAAATAGACTCCAACACAAAGCCCTCTTGTTAGTAAAGTCTAATTAAAATGAAGATGGTTCAAATGAATTATGCCCAATCGAATTTTCCAACTTCCAGCACCATTTCCATTTCCAATTGATTGTGCCACGGCTGCTGCTTCAAGTTTCAGAACCACAATTTAAGTCACGAGAATCTGGCTTCTTTTGTGAGGTCAATAACTCTGATAAAAACATTATGGGCAAGAAACATATTGTTTTTATTCAAATCAATTGTAGTAGTATCAAACTATCAAAGTTGACCTCCAGTCCTCCTTCTCATCTTGACGCGCTCCTTGTCAAACTAAACAGATCATAGGCTATAGGATAGACCGCGCGCAAGAGAGTACATTATTTGGACGAGGCCTAATCAAAAACTATTTTCGGAAGAAGCCATTGACTCTCCTCCTGAACTGCCACCGTAGGCCTACACAGCACAGCCATTGGTCAAGCAGCACACAAAATCGTTTTTGATCAACAAGAGCAGAGCAGGCGGTGGCTCAGGGTGGGAATATCCATTGCGGTGTGTAATGCAGCCCAGTTTTATTTACACCATCCCAGCAGCTATCTTAGAAATATAACTTTGCTCTGTGCTTCTCCCAGCATGCACTTCGTAGCCTATAGCCTATAGGCTTTGGATCATTTGATTGAGACCACACTAAATAGCCTATAGGTGCACTTGATATTGCGCGCCCAGCGGAGAATCACAGATGAGGGGTGGCATCGGGCACACGCTGATCTATAGCCTGATAAGCAACTCATTCTAAAACATAGAGAGAAATATTGAAATTTCATCAATTACAAATTACATTACCTTCCCCATGACTAGATTTTTTTAAAAATATACAAAACCCTCCCCTTGACTGAAATTGAAAACGCATGACCCTCCCCCATTTTCCTCCAGGTAACCATTATGTACATTGCAATCCATCCCTAACATACTGAATGTAGGGATATTGACTTGGTAACATACTGAATGTCCTCGAGGGAGATTTACTTGGTAACATACTGAATGTCCTCTAGGGAGATTTACTTGGTAACATACTGAATGTCCTCGAGGGAGATTTACTTGGTAACATACTGAATGTCCTCTAGGGAGATTTACTTGGTAACATACTGAATGTCCTCGAGGGAGGGAGACAGACAGACAGACAGACAGAGAGAGAGACTGAAAGAGACAGAAAGCAAGAATGGAAAGAGAGATGGATGTGGGGTCTGAGTGGGGTCAGGGTTCTAGCTGACAGTGATCAGCTAAGGACTTATGGCTGTAGTCACCTTTGACCCCTCAGCACCCTGCTGTACCCCTCAGCTAACAGCTCAATTTCAGACCAGTCAGTCCAGCCAACCCTGCCCCAGCCCCTACACCAGGGTGCATCCCAAATGGTTCCCTAGTCCCTATATATTACCTCAGGGCTCAGGTTAAAAGTAGTGTACTACATAACGCACATTGGCTCCTGCCCTGTCTCCTACAGATAGGGCCTCCATCAGGCCTGGAATAGCCGTCTTCCACAGGACCACACAGCACACTCAGATGTCATAACTACTAACTAACATGACATATGGCAACATCATTAAACTTAATACAGACAGAAATGAAGAATTGCAACCCTTTAAGAGGTGTGAATGTACAACATGCCATGTTTTTATTTTGGGGTTTTCATATTTGTTGTTTTTCAAATTGAGAAAACTCCTGACTCCTGTCCTGACTCCTAACTCCTAACTCCTGACTCCTAACTCCTGACTCCTGACTCCTAACTCCTGACTCCTAACTCCTGACTCCTGACTCCTGACTCCTGACTCCTAACTCCTGACTCCTGACTCCTGACTCCTGACTCCTAACTCCTGACTCCTGACTCCTAACTCCTGACTCCTGACTACTAACTCCTGACTCCTAACTCCTATCCTGACTCCTAACTCCTATCCTGACTCCTGACTCCTAACTCCTGACTCCTAACTCCTATCCTGACTCCTAACTCCTATCCTGACTCCTGACTCCTAACTCCTGACTCCTAACTCCTGACTCCTGACTCCTAACTCCTGACTCCTAACTCCTGACTCCTGACTACTAACTCCTGACTCCTAACTCCTATCCTGACTCCTAACTCCTATCCTGACTCCTGACTCCTAACTCCTGACTCCTAACTCCTGACTCCTGACTCCTAACTCCTGACTCCTGACTCCTGACTCCTATCCTGACTCCTAACTCCTATCCTGACTCATAACTCCTGTCCTAACTCCTAACTCCTAACTCCTAACTCCTAACTCCTGACTCCTGACTCCTAACTCCTATCCTGACTTCCAACTCCTGACTCCTGACTCCTGATTCCTGATTCCAAACTCCTGACTCACTTGAGGCTGATAAAATAACCATTCCATTCTGTTCCAAAAAGCTCAACCTGCCCTTACAGCTTACAGTCATAACTACTAACTAACATTAAATATGGCAACATTGTTAATCAAAAACAGCCATAAGGAATGAAGGACAGTAACCCTTAATAGGTGTGAAATACAGTATACATTATGGAATGTTGTTTTCGGTTTAATTTGATGTTTTTTAACTTGAGAATCCTGTCCTTACTCACTGGAGGCTGATAAAATAACCATTCCATTTCAACACACATCCGTTCCAAAAAGCCCAACCTGCCCTTTCGGCGGGGTAAATAAATAAGGCTGTACGTGTTTGGTACTTGTGATTTCTAATGGACCCACCAAACAGCTCTGTTCCTCCTGGGATGTTCAGCTTTAAAAGGATGGGTGATGTACTGAGATCAAGCAGTTGGCTCTAGCTCAACACACAATGTGAGGGAGTGTGTGTGTGTGTGTGTGTGTGTGTGTGTGTGTGTGTGTGTGTGTGTGTGTGTGTGTGTGTGTGTGTGTGTGTGTGTGTGTGTGTGTGTGTGTGTGTGTGTGTGTGTGTGTGTGTGTGTGTGTGTGTGTGTGTGTGTGTGTGCGCGTTGTTGGCTTGGTTTACTCCATGCATGAGATTGAGGTGAGTTGGGGAGAGAGAGAGAGAGAGAGAGAGAGAGAGAGAGAGAGAGAGAGAGAGAGAGAGAGAGAGAGAGAGAGAGAGAGAGAGAGAGAGAGAGAGAGAGAGAGAGAGAGAGAGAGAGAGAGAGAGAGAGAGAGACCAGACAACAAAATGCAACATCTAGCCTTAATGCACAGCTGCCCCATTAGAGAGACAGAGAGACAGAGGGAGAGATGTAGAAAATCTTTATTTCATGCCTCTGATTCGGAAGCAGAGAAGCAGAGTGGTATAGTGCGCCTTTCAACAACAGCTGCTAAAAGATTCATGTTTCCGATTCCAACAAAAGACTGTCAGGACGTATCCTGACCCATAAATCTCTCTTTAGAAACATATCCTTGTATTATTGATGGAGTTAAAATGTAAATAAATGGCAGGACAGTCCAGGGCAACGTGGAGAGAGGCTGTGAGTTTCTGAATGCCAAATGGCACCCTATTCACTATATAGTTGTAGTTGTATGTGGTGAATAGGGCGCCATTTGGGATGCAACCACTGTCTGAATGCATGGCTAAGCTTTACTAGGAATGTCTTGTCTTCTCTCACTGGAGACCCATGTCTTTAGACCGTGTACATGTGATCGAGGAACCGACAGTGTTATGAACGCATAGGACAGTAGATATAAAACAAAAAAGTATGTTGCCTAATACCTGGTGTATATGGGGCTCGGTGCCCAGCGATACATTGCTATTCTATGTGAAGTATGGAGAGTTGGACATCGGTCAATCCCTTCCCAAAATAATGGACTGTCTGGAATCTGGCTGCACTTCTCTGATTTACCAATAGAGGGCAGAGCAACCAGAATTTACGTCAGGCATATGGAATGAAATATTGATTACTCCCAACACTCCACTGATTTTGGAGGATTCTAGAATTCTGTGTAGGGTAGATGTTGTTGTTGTTGTTGTTGTTGTTGTTATTGTTGATGATGATATGGAATTTGATTATAGAGCGCTGGGGAATATGGTGTGGAAGATTACAGAGAGATAACTCCAATAGCTTGTTATGAGAGACACTGAGCCAGAAACAGCAGGGAGCTGGAAATGGTGTGGATATAGTGTCAGGAAATAGACAGTCACAAGCAGACTGCTCACTGTGGTGTTGGAAATACACAGTACAGGTCTCACTGTGAAAGATATGGTGTAGATATGTTGGTGGGAAATACACACAGCACTGCTCTCACTGTGAGACTGATTGGAAGTGGCTATTCAGAGAGGACCAGGGAATAATCAATATGGTAGGATATGTGGCCAGGGTGTCCCTCAGTAATAATCAATATGGTAGGATATGTGGCTAGGGTGTACCTTAGTAATAATCAATATGGTAGGATATGTGGCTAGGGTGTACCTTAGTAATAATCAATATGGTAGGATATGTGGCCAGGGTGTACCTCAGTAATAATCAATATGGTAGGATATGTGGCCAGGGTGTACCTCAGTCTCTTTCATTTGGATCGGAAACAATAGGAAATTTCACATTTGGAAAATGTTGTGTGAATCCCACAGCACCTCTCCCTCTCTCCCTCCATCCCTCTTCCCCTCCCCTTCTCTCTCTCACCTGCAGTCCAGCTTCTCCAGTTCAAAGTGTGGGTTGAAGTTGAGGATGATACGTTGGGAGGGTTCTGGGGCGGTGATGAGCCAACGACAGTTCAGGTGGGGGGGGTACTCAAGAGGGTACCCTGGGGTGGTGATGTACCCGGCGTCGCTGGCATCAACTTGTCCGCCACATTGTTCGGCTACAGGACAGAGAACACAGAGGCATCAGTTAGAATGTTAATTACAACGGTTTATAATGAGGTGTAACGATAGTATAACGAGAGTATTGGAAAAGGTGAGGTGAGAAAGCTATATAGCTATATAGATATAGAGGTATATAGATATATAGGTATAGAGGTATATAGATATATAGATATAGAGGTATATAGATATAGCGGTATATAGATATAGAGGTATATAGATATAGAGGTATATAGATATATAGAGTTGTCTCCGTGCTGCTGTGCTGTTTGTTGCTACTTGGCTACCTGCCAAACTATTCACGTTTTACTTTTAATAAACGTTTAATCAATCTCTGTGTTCAACAAATTTACCAACTTTTTTAGTTTTGTCCTCACTCATCTTTTTTTCGTTAAACTTTTTTCACCCCGGACGTTTTATCCCGAGACAGAAGAGTCATTTTCCTGTGCGTTTTAGCTGCCAATTTTACTTTATTTTCCTTTTTTCCACCGCAACTTTTTTTCCCTTATTCAACTTTTTTCACTCGGACGCTTTATCTGGACATGGTTCGTCAACATCTTCAACAGCCGAAGCTAAGTAGTAACATTAACATGATGTCTTCTAATTGCAGTCGCTGTACTCATAATATACAGGAGAACGATCGCCTTACGGCGAGAATAGCTGTGCTACAAGCCCAGCTTCAGACGCAATCGTTAGGCAAGGGTAATTTCAGTGTAGGAAAGGAAGAAACAGCGTCTGTGCCACCAGTAAGTACAGACAGTAACGTTAGTATAAATCCCCCCGCACAGTCCCCGCAGCCGGACAACTTTCTCATGGCTTCTGGAGGGAAATACTGTTGGAATGCTCAACCGGTGTCGCTCATTCAGCCGACAGAAACCTTCAACCGGTTTTCCCCATTATGTAGCGAGTCGGAGTCTGAGTCTGAGTCTTCTCTTGTCTCTACTCCTCCCTGCTACGGGGTCTGAGACGCCAAGGCTCCCACCATTAGCTCTGACAAATTGAAAACCCTAGTCATTGGCGACTCCATTACCCGCAGTATTAGACTTAAAACGAATCACTTAGCGATCATACACAGGGGGCAGGGCTACCGACGTTAAGGCTAATCTAAAGATGGTGCTGGCTAAAGCTAAAACTGGCGAGTGTAGAGAGTATAGAGATATTGTTATCCACGTCGGCACCAACGATGTTAGGATGAAACAGTCAGAGGTCACCAAGTGCAACATAGCTTCAGCTTGTAAATCAGCTAGAAAGATGTGTCGGCATCGAGTAATTGTCTCTGGCCCCCTCCCAGTTAGGGGAAGTGACGAGCTCTACAGCAGAGTCTCAGCACTCAATCGCTGGTTGAAAACTGTTTTCTGCCCCTCCCAAAAGATAACATTTGTGGATAATTGGCCCTCTTTCTGGGACTCACCCACAAACAGGACCAAGCCTGACCTGCTGAGGAGTGACGGACTCCATCCTAGCTGGAGGGGTGCTCTCCTCTTATCTACCAACATAGATAGGGCTCTAACTCCTCTAGCCCCACAGTGAAATAGGGTGCAGGCCAGGCAGCAGGCTGTTAGCCAACCTGCCAGCTTAGTGGAGTCTGCCAATAGCATAGTCAGTGTAGTCAGCTCAGCCATACCCATTGAGACTGTGTCTGTGCCTCGACCTAGGTTGGGCAAAACTAAACATGGCGGTGTTCACCCTAGCAATCTTATTAGGATAAAGACCTCCTCCATTCCTGCCATTATTGAAAGAGATCGTGATACCTCACATCTCAAAATAGGGTTACTTAATGTTAGATCCCTCACTTCAAAGGCAGTCATAGTCAATGAACTAATCACTGATCATAATCTTGATGTGATTGGCCTGACTGAAACATGGCTTAAGCCTGATGAATTTGCTGTGTTAAATGAGGCCTCACCTCCTGGTTACACTAGTGACCATATTCCCCGTGCATCCCGCAAAGGCGGAGGTGTTGCTAACATTTACGATAGCAAATTTCAATTTACAAAAAAAAATGGCGTTTTCATCTTTTGAGCTTCTAGTCATGAAATCTATGCAGCCTACTCAATCACTTTTTATAGCTACTGTTTACAGGCCTCCTGGGCCATATACAGCGTTCCTCTCTGAGTTTCCTGAATTCCTATCAGACCTTGTAGTCATAGCAGATCATATTCTAATTTTTGGTGATTTTAATATTCACATGGAGAAGTCCACAGACCCACTCCAAAAGTCTTTCGGAGCCATCATCGACTCAGTGGGTTTTGTCCAACATGTCTCTGGACCTACTCACTGCCACAGTCATACTCTGGACCTAGTTTTGTCCCATGGAATAAATGTTGTAGATCTTAATGTTTTTCCACAAAATCCTGGACTATCGGACCACCATTTTATTACGTTTGCAATCGCAACAAATAATCTGCTCAGACCCCAACCAAGGAGCATCAAAAGTCGTGCTATAAATTCTCAGACAACACAAAAATTCCTTGATGCCCTTCCAGACTCCTTCTGCCTACCCAAGGACGTCAGAGGACAAAAATCAGTTAACCACTTAACTGAGGAACTCAATTTAACCTTGCGCAATACCCTAGATGCAGTTGCACCCCTAAAAACGAAAAACATTTGTCATAAGAAACTAGCTCCCTGGTATACAGAAAATACCCGAGCTTTGAAGCAAGCTTCCAGGAAATTGGAACGGAAATGGCGCCACACCAAACTGGAAGTCTTCCGACTAGCTTGGAAAGACAGTACCGTGCAGTACCGAAGAGCCCTCACTGCTGCTCGATCATCCTACTTTTCCAACTTAATCGAGGAAAATAAGAATAATCCAAAATTTCTTTTTGATACTGTTGCAAAGCTAACTAAAAAGCAGCATTCCCCAAGAGAGGATGGCTTTCACTTCAGCAGTAATAAATTCATGAACTTCTTTGAGGAAAAGATCATGACCATTAGAAAGCAAATTACGGACTCCTCTTTGAATCTGCGTATTCCTCCAGGGCTTAGCTGTCCTGGATCTGCACAGATCTGCGAGGGCCTGGGATCGGGAGAGACACTTAAGTGTTTTAGTACTATATCTCTTGACACAATGATGAAAATAATCATGGCCTCTAAACCTTCAAGCTGCATACTGGATCCTATTCCTACTAAACTGCTGAAGGAGCTGCTTCCTGTGCTTGGCCCTCCTATGTTGAACATAATAAACAGCTCTCTATCCACCGGATGTGTACCAAACTCACTAAAAGTGGCAGTGATAAAGCCTCTCTTGAAAAAGCCAAACCTTGACCCGGAAAATATAAAAAACTATCGGCCTATATCGAATCTTCCATTCCTCTCAAAAATTTTAGAAAAAAGCTGTTGCGCAGCAACTCACTGCCTTTCTGAAGACAAACAATGTGTACGAAATGCTTCAGTCTGGTTTTAGACCCCATCATAGCACTGAGACTGCACTTGTGAAGGTGGTAAATGACCTTTTAATGGCGTCAGACCGAGGCTCTGCATCTGTCCTCGTGCTACTAGACCTTAGTGCTGCCTTTGACACCATCGATCACCACATTCTTTTGGAGAGACTGGAAACCCAAATTGGTCTACACGGACAAGTTCTGGCCTGGTTTAGATCTTACCTGTCGGAAAGATATCAGTTTGTCTCTGTGAATGGTCTGTCCTCCGACAAATCAACTGTACATTTCGGTGTTCCTCAAGGTTCCGTTTTAGGACCACTATTGTTTTCACTATATATTTTACCTCTTGGGGATGTTATTCGAAAACATAATGTTAACTTTCACTGCTATGCGGATGACACACAGCTGTACATTTCAATGAAACATGGTGAAGCCCCAAAATTGCCCTCGCTAGAAGCCTGTGTTTCAGACATAAGGAAGTGGATGGCTGAAAACTTTTTTACTTTTAAACTCGGACAAAACAGAGATGCTTGTTCTAGGTCCCAAGAAACAAAGAGATCTTCTGTTAAATCTGACAATTCATCTTGATGGTTGTAAAGTCGTCTCAAATAAAACTGTGAAGGACCTCGAGCGTTACTCTTGACCCTGATCTCTCTTTTGACGAACATATCAAGACTGTTTCAAGGACAGCTTTTTTCCATCTACGTAACATTGCAAAAATCAGAAATTTTCTGTCCAAAAATGATGCAGAAAAATTAATCCATGCATTTGTTACTTCTAGGTTAGACTACTGCAATGCTCTATTTTCCCGGCTACCCGGATAAAGCACCTAAATAAACTTCAGTTAGTGCTAAATACGGCTGCTAGAATCCTGACTAGAACCAAGAAATTTGATCATATTACTCCAGTGCTAGCTTCCCTACACTGGCTTCCTGTTAAGGCAAGGGCTGATTTCAAGGTTTTACTGTTAACCTATAAAGCGTTACATGGGCTTGCTCCTACCTATCTTTCCGAGTTGGTCCTGCCGTACATACCAATACGTACGCTACGGTCACAAGACGAGGCCTCCTAATTGTCCCTAGAATTTCTAAGCAAACAGCGGGAGGCAGGGCTTTCTCCTATAGATCTCCATTTTTATGGAACAGTCTGCCTACCCATGTGAGAGACGCAGACTCGGTCTCAACCTTTAAGTCTTTACTGAAGACTTATCTCTTCAGTAGGTCATATGATTGAGTGTAGTCTGGCCCAGGAGTGTGAAGGTGAACGGAAAGGCTCTGGAGCAACGAACAGCCCTTGCTGTCTCTGCCGGGCCGGTTCCCCTCTCCACTGGGGTTCTCTGCCTCTAACCCTGTTGCAGGGGCTGAGTCACTGGCTTGCTGGTGCTCTTTCATGCCGTCCCTGGGAGGGTGCGTCACTTGAGTGGGTTGAGTTACTGACGTGATCTTCCTGTCTGGGTTGGCGCCCCCCTTGGTTTGTGCTGTGGTGGAGACCTCTGTGGGCTATACTCGGCCCTTGTCTCAGGATTGTAAGTTGGTGGTTGAGGATATCCCTCTAGTGGTGCGGGGGCTGTGCTTTGGCAGAGTGGGTGGGGTTATATCCTTCCTGTTTGGCCCTGTCCGGGGTTTCTTCGGATGGGGCCACAGTGTCTCCGGACCGCTCCTGTCTCAGCCTCCAGTATTTATGCTGCAGTAGTTTATGTGTCGGGGGGCTGGGGTTAGTTGGTTATACCTGGAGTACTTCTCCTGTCTTATCCAGTGTCCTGTGTGAATTTAAGTATGCTCTCTCTAATTCTCTCGTTCTCTCTTTCTCTCTGAGAACCTGAGCCCTAGGACCATACGTCAGGACTACCGGGCATGATGACACCTTGCTGTCCCCAGTCCGCCTGGCCTTGCTGCTATTCCAGTTTCAACTGTTCTGCCTGCGGTTACGAAACCCCTACCTGTCCCAGACCTGCTGTTTTCAACTCTTAATGATCGCTATGAAAAGCCAACTGAGAGACCTGAGCACCTAGGACCATACGTCGGGACTACCGGCCGTGGTGACTCCTTGCTGTCCCCAGTCCGCCTGGCCTTGCTGCTATTCCAGTTTCAACTGTTCTGCCTGCGGTTATGGAACCCCTACCTGTCCCAGACCTGCTGTTTTCAACTCTTAATGATCGGCTATGAAAAGCCAACTGAGATTTATTCCTGATTATTATTTGACCATGCTTGTCACTTATGAACATTTTTGAACATCTTGGCATGGTTCTGTTATAATCTTCACCCGGCACAGCCAGAAGAGGACTGGCCACCCCTCATAGCCTGGTTCCTCTCTAGGTTTCTTCCTAGGTTTTCGCCTTTCTAGGGAGTTTTTCCTAGCCACCGTGCTTCTACACCTGCATTACTAGCTGTTTGGGGTTTTAGGCTGGGTTTCTGTACAGCACTTCGAGATATTAGCTGATGTAAGAAGGGCTATATAAAATAAAATTGATTGAAATTGATATAGAGGTATATAGATATAGAGGTATATAGATATAGCGGTATATAGATATATAGATATAGAGGTATATAGATATATAGATATATAGATATAGCGGTATATAGATATATAGATATAGAGGTATATAGATATATAGATATAGAGCTATATAGATATATAGATATATAGATATAGAGGTATATAGATATATAGATATATAGATATAGAGGTATATAGATATATAGATATAGAGGTATATAGATATATAGATATATAGATATAGCGGTATATAGATATATAGATATATAGATATAGAGGTATATAGATATAGAGGTATATAGATATATAGATATAGAGGTATATAGATATATAGATATATAGATATAGCGGTATATAGATATATAGATATAGAGGTATATAGATATAGAGCTATATAGATATATAGATATATAGATATAGAGGTATATAGATATATAGATATAGAGGTATATAGATATAGAGGTATATAGATATATAGATATATAGATATATAGATATATAGATATAGAGGTATATAGATATAGAGGTATATAGATATATAGATATAGAGGTATATAGATATAGAGGTATATAGATATATAGATATACAGATATAGAGGTATATAGATATATAGATATACAGATATAGAGGTATATAGATATATAGATAAATAGATATAGAGGTATATAGATATAGAGGTATATAGATATAGAGGTATATAGATATATAGATATAGAGGTATATAGATATATAGATAAATAGATATATAGATATAGAGGTATATATATATATAGATATAGAGGTATATAGATATAGAGGTATAGAGGTATATATATATATATATAGATATAGAGGTATATAGACATAGAGGTATATAGATATAGAGGTATATAGATATATAGATATAGAGGTATATAGATATAGAGGTATAGAGGTATATAGATATAGAGGTATATAGATATAGAGGTATATAGATATATAGATATAGAGGTATATAGATATATAGATATATAGATATAGAGGTAGATAGATATATAGATATAGAGGTATATAGATATAGAGGTATATAGATATAGCGGTATATAGATATATAGATATATAGATATAGAGGTATATAGATATAGAGGTATAGAGGTATATAGATATAGAGGTATATAGATATAGCGGTATATAGATATATAGATATATAGATATAGAGGTATATAGATATAGAGGTATAGAGGTATATAGATATAGAGGTATATAGATATATAGATATAGAGGTATATAGATATAGAGGTATAGAGGTATATAGATATATAGATATAGAGGTATAGAGGTATAGAGTTATATAGATATAGCGGTATATAGATATATAGATATAGAGGTATATAGATATAGAGGTATAGAGGTATATAGATATATAGATATAGAGGTATATAGATATAGAGGTATATAGATATAGAGGTATATAGATATATAGATATAGAGGTATATAGATATATAGATATAGAGGTATATAGATATATAGATATAGAGGTGTATAGATATAGAGGTATAGAGGTATATAGATATATATATATATAGAGGTATATAGATATAGAGGTATATAGATATAGCGGTATATAGATATATAGATATAGATGTATATAGATATAGAGGTATAGAGGTATATAGATATATACGTATATAGATATATAGATATAGAGGTATATAGATATAGAGGTATAGAGGTATATAGATATATAGATATAGAGGTATAGAGGTATAGAGGTATATAGATATAGCGGTATATAGATATATAGATATATAGATATAGAGGTATATAGATATAGAGGTATAGAGGTATATAGATATAGAGGTATATAGATATAGAGGTATATAGATATATAGATATATAGATATAGAGGTATAGAGGTATATAGATATAGAGGTATATAGATATATAGATATAGAGGTATATAGATATAGAGGAATAGAGGTATATAGATATATAGATATAGAGGTATATAGATATAGAGGTATATAGATATAGCGGTATATAGATATATAGATATATAGATATAGAGGTATATAGATATAGAGGAATAGAGGTATATAGATATATAGATATTTAGGTATATAGATATAGAGGTATATAGATATATAGATATATAGATATAGAGGTATATAGATATATAGATATATAGATATAGAGGTATATAGATATATAGATATAGAGGTATATAGATATAGAGGTATAGAGGTATATAGATATATAGATATATAGATATAGAGGTATATAGATATAGAGGTATAGCGGTATATAGATATAGAGGTATATAGGTATAGCGGTATATAGATATATAGATATAGAGGTATATAGATATAGAGGTATAGAGGTATATAGATATAGAGGTATATAGGTATAGAGGTATATAGATATATAGATATAGAGGTATATAGATATATAGATATAGAGGTATATAGATATAGAGGTATATAGATATATAAATATATAGATATAGAGGTATATAGATATATAGATATATAGATATAGAGGTGTATAGATATATAGATATATAGATATAGAGGTGTATAGATATATAGATATAGAGGTATGTAGATATAGAGGTATATAGATATACAGATATAGCGGTATATAGATATAGAGGTATATAGATATAGAGGTATATAGATATATAGATATAGAGGTATATAGATATATAGGTATATAGATATAGAGGTATATAGATATATAGATATAGAGGTATATAGATATAGAGGTATATAGATATATAGATATAGAGGTATATAGATATATAGGTATATAGATATATAGATATAGCGGTATATAGATATAGAGGTATATAGATATATAGGTATATAGATATATAGGTTTAGAGGTATATAGATATATAGATATATAGATATAGAGGTATATAGATATAGAGGTATAGAGGTATATAGATATAGAGGTATATAGGTATAGAGGTATATAGATATAGAGGTATATAGATATATAGATATAGAGGTATATAGATATAGAGGTATATAGATATATAAATATATAGATATAGAGGTATATAGATATATAGATATATAGATATAGAGGTGTATAGATATATAGATATATAGATATAGAGGTGTATAGATATAGAGGTATAGAGGTATATAGATATATAGGTATATAGATATATAGATATAGAGGTATATAGATATAGAGGTATAGAGGTATATAGATATATAGATATAGAGGTATAGAGGTATAGAGTTATATAGATATAGCGGTATATAGATATATAGATATATAGATATAGAGGTATATAGATATAGAGGTATAGAGGTATATAGATATATAGATATAGAGGTATATAGATATAGAGGTATATAGATATAGAGGTATATAGATATATAGATATAGAGGTATATAGATATATAGATATAGAGGTATATAGATATAGAGGTGTATAGATATAGAGGTATAGAGGTATATAGATATATATATATATAGAGGTATATAGATATAGAGGTATATAGATATAGCGGTATATAGATATATAGATATAGATGTATATAGATATAGAGGTATAGAGGTATATAGATATATACGTATATAGATATATAGATATAGAGGTATATAGATATAGAGGTATAGAGGTATATAGATATATAGATATAGAGGTATAGAGGTATAGAGGTATATAGATATAGCGGTATATAGATATATAGATATATAGATATAGAGGTATAGAGGTATATAGATATAGAGGTATATAGATATATAGATATAGAGGTATATAGATATAGAGGAATAGAGGTATATAGATATATAGATATAGAGGTATATAGATATAGAGGTATATAGATATAGCGGTATATAGATATATAGATATATAGATATAGAGGTATATAGATATAGAGGAATAGAGGTATATAGATATAGAGGTATATAGATATAGAGGTATAGAGGTATATAGATATAGAGGTATATAGATATAGAGGTATATAGATATATAGATATATAGATATAGAGGTATAGAGGTATATAGATATAGAGGTATATAGATATATAGATATAGAGGTATATAGATATAGAGGAATAGAGGTATATAGATATATAGATATAGAGGTATATAGATATAGAGGTATATAGATATAGCGTTATATAGATATATAGATATATAGATATAGAGGTATATAGATATAGAGGAATAGAGGTATATAGATATATAGATATTTAGGTATATAGATATAGAGGTATATAGATATATAGATATATAGATATAGAGGTATATAGATATATAGATATATAGATATAGAGGTATATAGATATATATATATAGAGGTATATAGATATAGAGGTATAGAGGTATATAGATATATAGATATATAGATATAGAGGTATATAGATATAGAGGTATAGCGGTATATAGATATAGAGGTATATAGGTATAGAGGTATATAGATATATAGATATAGAGGTATATAGATATAGAGGTATAGAGGTATATAGATATAGAGGTATATAGGTATAGAGGTATATAGATATATAGATATAGAGGTATATAGATATATAGATATAGAGGTATATAGATATAGAGGTATATAGATATATAAATATATAGATATAGAGGTATATAGATATATAAATATATAGATATAGAGGTGTATAGATATATAGATATAGAGGTATGTAGATATACAGATATAGCGGTATATAGATATAGAGGTATATAGATATAGAGGTATATAGATATATAGATATAGAGGTATATAGATATATAGGTATATAGATATAGAGGTATATAGATATATAGATATAGAGGTATATAGATATAGAGGTATATAGATATATAGATATAGAGGTATATAGATATATAGGTATATAGATATATAGATATAGAGGTATATAGATATAGAGGTATATAGATATATAGGTATATAGATATATAGGTATAGAGGTATATAGATATATAGATATATAGATATAGAGGTATATAGATATAGAGGTATAGAGGTATATAGATATAGAGGTATATAGGTATAGAGGTATATAGATATAGAGGTATATAGATATATAGATATAGAGGTATATAGATATAGAGGTATATAGATATATAAATATATAGATATAGAGGTATATAGATATATAGATATATAGATATAGAGGTGTATAGATATATAGATATATAGATATAGAGGTGTATAGATATATAGATATAGAGGTATGTAGATATAGAGGTATATAGATATATAGATATAGCGGTATATAGATATAGAGGTATATAGATATAGAGGTATATAGATATATAGATATAGAGGTATATAGATATATAGGTATATAGATATAGAGGTATATAGATATATAGATATAGCGGTATATAGATATAGAGGTATATAGATATAGAGGTATATAGATATATAGGTATATAGATATATAGATATAGAGGTATATAGATATAGAGGTATATAGATATATAGGTATATAGATATAGAGGTATATAGATATTTAGGTATATAGATATATAGATATAGAGGTATATAGATATATAGATATATAGATATAGAGGTATATAGATATATAGATATATAGATATAGAGGTATATAGATATATAGATATAGAGGTATATAGATATAGAGGTATAGAGGTATATATATATATAGATATAGAGGTATATAGACATAGAGGTATATAGATATAGAGGTATATAGATATATAGATATAGAGGTATATAGATATAGAGGTATAGAGGTATATAGATATATAGATATAGAGGTATATAGATATAGAGGTATATAGATATAGAGGTATATAGATATATAGATATAGAGGTATATAGATATATAGATATATATATATAGAGGTAGATAGATATATAGATATAGAGGTATATAGATATAGAGGTATATGGATATAGCGGTATATAGATATATAGATATATAGATATAGAGGTATATAGATATAGAGGCATAGAGGTATATAGATATAGAGGTATATAGATATAGCGGTATATAGATATATAGATATATAGATATAGAGGTATATAGATATAGAGGTATAGAGGTATATAGATATATATGTATATAGATATATAGATATAGAGGTATATAGATATAGAGGTATAGAGGTATATAGATATATAGATATAGAGGTATAGAGGTATAGAGGTATATAGATATAGCGGTATATAGATATATAGATATAGAGGTATATAGATATAGAGGTATAGAGGTATATAGATATATAGATATAGAGGTATATAGATATAGAGGTATATAGATATAGAGGTATATAGATATATAGATATAGAGGTATATAGATATATAGATATAGAGGTATATAGATATATAGATATAGAGGTATATAGATATAGAGGTATAGAGGTATATAGATATATATATATAGAGGTATATAGATATAGAGGTATATAGATATAGCGGTATATAGATATATAGATATAGATGTATATAGATATAGAGGTATAGAGGTATATAGATATATAGGTATATAGATATATAGATATAGAGGTATATAGATATAGCGGTATATAGATATATAGATATATAGATATAGAGGTATATAGATATAGAGGTATATAGATATAGCGGTATATAGATATATAGATATATAGATATAGAGGTATATAGATATAGAGGTATAGAGGTATATAGATATATAGATATTTAGGTATATAGATATAAAGGTGTATAGATATATAGATATATAGATATAGAGGTATATAGATATATATATATATAGATATAGAGGTATATAGATATATAGATATAGAGGTATATAGATATAGAGGTATAGAGGTATATAGATATATAGATATATAGATATAGAGGTATATAGATATAGAGGTATAGCGGTATATAGATATAGAGGTATATAGGTATAAAGTATATAGATATATAGATATAGAGGTATATAGATATAGAGGTATAGAGGTATATAGATATAGAGGTATATAGGTATAGAGGTATATAGATATATAGATATAGAGGTATATAGATATATAGATATAAAGGTATATAGATATAGAGGTATATAGATATATAAATATATAGATATAGAGGTATATAGATATATAGATATATAGATATAGAGGTGTATAGATATATAGATATATAGATATAGAGGTGTATAGATATATAGATATAGAGGTATGTAGATATAGAGGTATATAGATATACAGATATAGCGGTATATAGATATAGAGGTATATAGATATGGAGGTATATAGATATATAGATATAGAGGTATATAGATATAGAGGTATATAGATATAGAGGTATATAGATATAGCGGTATATAGATATATAGATATATAGATATAGAGGTATATAGATATAGAGGTATAGAGGTATATAGATATATAGATATTTAGGTATATAGATATAGAGGTATATAGATATATAGATATATAGATATAGAGGTATATAGATATATAGATATATAGATATAGAGGTATATAGATATATAGATATAGAGGTATATAGATATAGAGGTATAGAGGTATATAGATATATAGATATATAGATATAGAGGTATATAGATATAGAGGTATAGCGGTATATAGATATAGAGGTATATAGGTATAGAGGTATATAGATATATAGATATAGAGGTATATAGATATAGAGGTATAGAGGTATATAGATATAGAGGTATATAGGTATAGAGGTATATAGATATATAGATATAGAGGTATATAGATATATAGATATATAGATATAGAGGTGTATAGATATATAGATATATAGATATAGAGGTGTATAGATATATAGATATAGAGGTATGTAGATATAGAGGTATATAGATATACAGATATAGCGGTATATAGATATAGAGGTATATAGATATAGATGTATATAGATATATAGATATAGAGGTATATAGATATATAGGTATATAGATATAGAGGTATATAGATATATAGATATAGCGGTATATAGATATAGAGGTATATAGATATAGAGGTATATAGATATATAGATATAGAGGTATATAGATATATAGGTATATAGATATATAGATATAGAGGTATATAGATATATAGGTATATAGATATATAGATATAGAGGTATATAGATATATAGATATATAGATATAGAGGTATATAGATATAGAGGTATAGAGGTATATAGATATAGAGGTATATAGGTATAGAGGTATATAGATATAGAGGTATATAGATATATAGATATAGAGGTATATAGATATAGATGTATATAGATATATAAATATATAGATATAGAGGTATATAGATATATAGATATATAGATATAGAGGTGTATAGATATATAGATATATAGATATAGAGGTGTATAGATATATAGATATAGAGGTATGTAGATATAGAGGTATATAGATATATAGATATAGCGGTATATAGATATAGAGGTATATAGATATAGAGGTATATAGATATATAGATATAGAGGTATATAGATATATAGGTATATAGATATAGAGGTATATAGATATATAGATATAGCGGTATATAGATATAGAGGTATATAGATATAGAGGTATATAGATATATAGATATAGAGGTATATAGATATATAGGTATATAGATATATAGATATAGAGGTATATAGATATAGAGGTATATAGATATATAGGTATATAGATATAGAGGTATATAGATATAGAGGTATATAGATATATAGGTATATAGATATATAGATATAGAGGTATATAGATATATAGATATATAGATATAGAGGTATATAGATATAGAGGTATATAGATACAGTGGGGGAAAAAAGTATTTAGTCAGCCACCAATTGTGCAAGTTCTCCCACTTAAAAAGATGAGAGAGGCCTGTAATTTTCATCATAGGTACACGTCAACTATGACAGACAAATTGAGAATTTTTTTTCAAGAAAATCACATTGTAGGATTTAGAATGAATTTATTTGCAAATTATGGTGGAAAATAAGTATTTTATATCTGCTCTTGCTGATCAAAAAGGTTTTGTGTGCTGCTTGACCAATGGCTGTGCTGTGTAGGCCAACGGTGGCAGTTCAGGAGGAGAGTCAATGGCTTCTTCCGAAAATAGTTTTTGATTAGGCCTCGTCCAAATAATGTACTCTCTTGCGCGCGGTCTATCCTATAGCCTATGATCTGTTCAGTTTGACAAGGAGCGCGCCAAGATGAGAAGGAGGACTGGAGGTCAACTTTGATAGTTTGATACTACTACAATTGATTTGAATAAAAACAATATGTTTCTTGCCCATAATGTTTTTATCAGAGTTATTGACCTCACAAAAGAAGCCAGATTCTCGTGACTTAAATTGTGGTTCTGAAACTTGAAGCAGCAGCCGTGGCACAATCAATTGGAAATGGAAATGGTGCTGGAAGTTGGAAAATTCGATTAGGCATAATTCATTTGAACCATCTTCATTTTAATTAGACTTTACTAACAAGAGGGCTTTGTGTTGGAGTCTATTTCTTCCTGTTTAAGAAATAAAGATGTACAGTGAGGGGAAAAAAGTATTTGATCCCCTGCTGATTTTGTACGTTTGCCCACTGACAAAGACATGATCAGTCTATAATTTTAATGGTAGGTTTATTTGAACAGTGAGAGACAGAATAACAACAAAATAATCCAGAAAAACGCATGTCAAAAATTTTATTAATTGATTTGCATTTTAATGAGGGAAATAAGTATTTGACCCCCTCTCAATCAGAAAGATTTCTGGCTCCCAGGTGTCTTTTATACAGGTAACGAGCTGAGATTAGGAGCACACTCTTAAAGGGAGTGCTCCTAATCTCAGTTTGTTACCTGTATAAAAGACACCTGACCACAGAAGCAGTCAATCAATCAGATTCCAAACTCTCCACCATGGCCAAGACCAAAGAGCTCTCCAAGGATGTCAGGGACAAGATTGTAGATCTACACAAGGCTGGAATGGGCTACAAGACCATCGCCAAGCAGCTTGGTGAGAAGGTGACAACAGTTGGTGGGATTATTTGCAAATGGAAGAAACACAAAATAACTGTCAATCTCCCTCGGCCTGGGGCTCCATGCAAGATCTCATCTCGTGGAGTTGCAATAATCATGAGAACGGTGAGGAATCAGCCCAGAACTACACGGGAGGATCTTGTCAATGATCTCAAGGCAGCTGGGACCATAGTCACTAAGAAAACAATTGGTAACACACTACGCCGTGAAGGACTGAAATCCTGCAGCGCCCGCAAGGTCCCCCTGCTCAAGAAAGCACATATACAGGCCCGTCTGAAGTTTGCCAATGAACATCTGAATGATTCAGAGGAGAACTGGGTGAAAGTGTTGTGGTCAGATGAGACCAAAATCGAGCTCTTTGGCATCAACTCAACTCGCCGTGTTTGGAGGAGGAGGAATGCTGCCTATGACCCCAAGAACACCATCCCCACCGTCAAACATGGAGGTGGAAACATTATGCTTTGGGGGTGTTTTTCTGCTAAGGGGACAGGACAACTTCACCGCATCAAAGGGACGATGGACGGGGCCACGTACCATCAAATCTTGGTTGAGAACCTCCTTCCCTCAGCCAGGGCATTGAAAATGGGTCGTGGATGGATATTCCAGCATGACAATGACCCAAAACACACGGCCAAGGCAACAAAGGAGTGGCTCAAGAAGAAGCAGACTAAGGTCCTGGAGTGGCCTAGCCAGTCTCCAGACCTTAATCCCATAGAAAATCTGTGGAGGGAGCTGAAGGTTCGAGTTGCCAAACGTCAGCCTCGAAAACTTAATGACTTGGAGAAGATCTGCAAAGAGGAGTGGGACAAAATCCCTCCTGAGATGTGTGCAAACCTGGTGGCCAACTACAAGAAATGTCTGACCTCTGTGATTGCCAACAAGGGTTTTGCCACCAAGTACTAAGTCATGTTTTGTAGAGGGGTCAAATACTTATTTCCCTCATTAAAATGCAAATCAATTTATAACATTTTGACATGCGTTTTTCTGGATTTTTTTGTTGTTATTCTGTCTCTCACTGTTCAAATAAACCTACCATTAAAATTATAGACTGATCATGTCTTTGTCAGTGGGCAAACGTACAAAATCAGCAGGGGATCAAATACTTTTTTCCCTCACTGTATACAGCCCTATATATATAGATCTCATAGTCTACCTCTTTCAGGTAATATATCCAATGCAGTATTAGCCTTATATTGAGCTAATTAATGATGGGTTATGCATAATAAGCTTCTAACTTATAGCCTCTGTCTCTTGCGCAACGCGTAAGCACCCGTGCTCCGCTGGCCTCTCCTTCAAAAACGCTCCTTAGCTCTTAGTCCCGTGCAGGAAAAGCTAGACTAGAATAGCTTGCTGGGTGTTATATTTTTGTAGCATTTCTTACACCGATAGACTATTCGATGAGGGACGGAAGCTTTTTTTTTGCTTTATGTTAAATACAGCAGCCAATAGAACTCACTGGTAGTTTGAAAGATGAGCGAACGCGCGATGGCGGCAGGCTATAGCAAGTTATTTATTCAGACCCATAACCATTCAATCTTGGTGAAGAGAAGTGAAATCCTTCTGCATCTAATTCTAGTCCTATATTATTCAAAGGACGCCATTAGAATGATGAAGATAAGGACAACAAAACGTATTCCATTTAACTGTTAAAAGCGAGGAAGAAATGAAGCAACAATAGATAGAGAGAGAGAGAGAGAGAGAGAGGAGGTAAGCTAATAACATCAGGGGAAATATGAACACGTCAGCCTACTAATTATACAAATAGGCCCTATTGTATTGGCTAGCCCATACCGCACGTGCTGCACCAGAATCGCATGTTCTCTCTTAGCTTTATCATGGTTCCAGTCCATATAATACAGTATAATACAATACAGTAATACAGTTCACACTCAAACAGATTAGCCAAGAGAGCATCTAGCTAGTTAGTTAGTTAAGTTATTTTTTTTTAACAAATTTCATTTCACTTCACCAATTTGGACTATTTTGTGTATGTCCATTACATGAAATCCAAAGAAAAATCCATTTAAATTACAGGTTGTAATGCAACAAAATAGGAAAAAAACGCAAAGGGGGATGAATACTTTTGCAAGGCACTGCAGATGCTGTGTAGATCAACACAGCATCATATTAGTAAACCAGCTCTCCAACCCTGTTAACTATGGCAGCCTGTTAGGGACATACTATATTATCCTGTGAGTCATTGAATTCATACCACTGGTGAACAATCAGTAAACATTAAGCCTACTGATGTCACTGTAGTGCATCGATGACGTCGTCCCCACAGTGACCGTACGTAGATACCCCAACCAGAAGCCATGGATTACAGGCAACATCTGCACTGAGCTAAAGGCTAAAGGGTAGAGCTGCCGCTTTCAAGGAGCCCAGATGCTTATAAGAAATCCCGCTATGCCCTCCGACGAACCATCAAACAGGCAAAGAGTCAATACAGGACTAAGATTGAATCGTACTACACCGGCTCCGACACTCGTCGGATGTGGCAGGGCTTGCAAACTATTACAGACTACAAAGGGAAGCACAGCCGCAAGCTGCCCAGTGACACGAGCCAACCAGACAAGCTAAATCACTTCTATGCTCGCTTTGAAGCAAGCAACACTGAAGCATACATCAGCTGTTCCGGACGACTGTGTGATCACGCTCTCCGTAGCCGATGTGAGTAAGACTTTTAAGCAGGTCAACATTCACAAGGCCGCAGGGCCAGACGGATTACCAGGACGTGTACTCCGAGCATGTGCTGACCAACTGGCAAGTGTCTTCACTGACATTTTCAACCTCTCCCTGTCTGAGTCTGTAATACCAACATGTTTCAAGCAGACCACCATAGTCCCTGTGCCCGAGAACACTAAGATAACCTGCCTAAATGACTACCGACCCGTAGCACTGACGTCTGTAGCCATGAAGTGCATTGAAAGGCTGGTCATGGCTCACATCAACACCATTATCCCAGAAACCCTAGACCCACTCCAATTTGCATACCGCCCCAACAGATCCACAGATGATGCAATCTCTATTGCACTCCACACTGCCCTTTCCCACTTGGACAAGAGGAACACCTACGTGAGAATGCTATTCATTGACTACAGCTCAGCGTTCAACACCATAGTGCCCTCAAAGCTCATCACTAAGCTAAGGACCCTGGGACTAAACACCTCCCACTGTAACTGGATCCTGGACTTCCTGACGGGCCGCCCCCAGGTGGTACGGGTAGGTAACAACACATCTGCCATGCTGATCCTCAACACGGGGGCACCTCAGGGGTGCGTGCTCAGTCCCTTCCTGTACTCCCTGTTCACCCATGACTGCATGGCCAAGCACGACTCCAACGCCATCATTAAGTTTGCCGACGACACAACAGTGGAAGGACTGATCACCGACAATGATGAGACAGCCTATATGGAGGTCAGAGACCTGACCATGTGGCGCCAGGATAACAACCTCTCCCTCAACGTGACCCAGGCTCTGTCGTACCCGGCCGCGACCGGGAGACCCATGGGGCGGCGCACAATTGGCCCAGCGTCGTCCAGGGTAGGGGAGGGAATGGCCGGCAGGGATGTAGCTCAGTTGGTAGAGCATGGCGTTTGCAATGCCAGGGTTGTGGGTTCGATTCCCACGGGGGGCCAGTATGAAAAAAATTAAAATAAATAATAATGTATGCACTCACTAACTGTAAGTCGCTCTGGATAAGAGCGTCTGCTAAATGACAAAAATGTAAAATGTGATCAAGACAAAGGAGATGACTGTGGACTACAGAAGAAAAAAAAGGGCGGCAGGTAGCTTAGTGGTTAAGAGCGTTGTGCCAGTAACCGAAAGGTCGCTGGTTCTAATCCCCAAGCCGACTAGGTGAAAAATCTGTCGATATGCCCTTGAGCAACGCACTTAAACCTAATTGCTCTGGATAAGAGCGTCTGCTAAAATGACTAAAATTTTAAAAAATTAAATTAAATTACCTCAACTAACCGGTGCCCCTGCACATTGACTCTGTACCGGTACCCCCTGTACAGTGGAAAACATTTATTTAGTCAGCCACCAACGGTCCAAGTTCTCCCACTTAAAAAGATGAGAGAGGCCTGCAATTTTCATCATAGGTACACGTCAACTATGACAGACAAATTGAGAAATGTTTTTTCCAGAAAATCACATTGTAGGATTTTTTATGAATTTATTTGCAAATTATGGTGGAAAATAAGTATTTGGTCACCTACAAACAAGCAAGATTTCTGGCTCTCTCAAACCTGTAACTTCTTTAAGAGGCTCCTCTGTCCTCCACTGCTACCTGTATTAATGGCACCTGTTTGAACTTGTTATCAGTATAAAAGACACCTGTCCACAACCTCAAACAGTCACACTCCAAACTCCACTATGGCCAAGACCAAAGAGCTGTCAAAGGACACCAAAAACAAAATTGTAGACCTGCACCAGGCTGGGAAGACTGAATCTGCAATAGGTAAGCAGCTTGGTTTGAAGAAATCAACTGTGGGAGCAATTATTAGGAAATGGAAGACATACAAGACCACTGATAATCTCCCTCGATCTGGGGCTCCACGCAAGATCTCACCCCGTGGGGTCAAAATGATCACAAGAACGGTGAGCAAAAATCCCAGAACCACACGGGGGGACCTAGTGAATGACCTGCAGAGAGCTGGGACCAAAGTAACAAAGCCTACCATCAGTAACACACTACGCCGCCAGGGACTCAAATCCTGCAGTGCCAGACGTGTCCCCTGCTTAAGCCAGTACATGTCCAGGCCCGTCTGTAGTTTGCTAGAGTGCATTTGGATGATCCAGAAGAGGATTGGGAGAATGTCATATGGTCAGATGAAACCAAAATAGAACTTTTTGGTAAAAACTCAACTCGTCGTGTTTGGAGGACAAAGAATGCTGAGTTGCATCCAAAGAACACCATACCTACTGTGAAGCATGGGGGTGGAAACATCATGCTTTGAGGCTGTTTTTCTGCAAAGGGACCAGGACGACTGATCCGTGTAAAGGAAAGAATGAATGGGGCCATGTATCATGAGATTTTGAGTGAAAACCTCCTTCCATCAGCAAGGGCATTGAAGATGAAACGTGGCTGGGTCTTTCAGCATGACAATGATCCCAAACACACCGCCCGGGCAATGAAGGAGTGGCTTCGTAAGAAGCATTTCAAGGTCCTGGAGTGGCCTAGCCAGTCTCCAGATCTCAACCCCATAGAAAATCTTTGGAGGGAGTTGAATGTCCGTGTTGCCCAGCGACAGCCCCAAAACATCACTGCTCTAGAGGAGATCTGCATGGAGGAATGGGCCAAAATACCAGCAACACTGTGTGAAAACCTTGTGAAGACTTACAGAAAACGTTTGACCTGTGTCATTGCCAACAAAGGGTATATAACAAATTGAGAAACTTTTGTTATTGACCAAATACTTATTTTCCACCATAATTTGCAAATAAATTCATAAAAAATCCTACAATGTGATTTTCTGGATTTTTTTTCTCATTTTGTCTGTCATAGTTGACGTGTACCTGTGATGAAAATTACAGGCCTCTCTCATCTTTTTAAGTGGGAGAACTTGCACAATTGGTGGCTGACTAAATACTTTTTTTCCCCACTGTATATAGCCTCTCTACTGTTATTTCACATTGACTCTGTACCGGTACCCCCTGTATATAGCCTCCCTACTGTTTTTTACTAAGCTATTTTTTACTTATTTTCTTAAAACTGCGTTGTTGGTTAAGGGCTTGTAAGTAAGCATTTCACTGTAAGGTCTACACCTGTTGTATTCGGCGCATGTGGCAAATAAAATTGTATTTGATTTGATTTAGTTCAGTGGCGGTCAGTGCCGTTTATGATGAGGGAGGACACATAATTTTTTTTCACGAGCATGGCCTTATTTCTATTACAGCATGTTGGATGACTGTCATTCATATTCCATTCACCCAGCTCAATGTAACAGCGAAAGGTTTAGGCTACTACATTATACTCTAATTTTCCCTATACCCATCATGAGGTTGCTAAAACCTAGCCAATGAATGAAAGTTGACAACGTAGGAGCACACAGGTAGAGAGAAAACTTTGAGATGACAGACAGTGACACATGGACAGACAGTGACATTCAATACCGCCTTGCATGCACACTCTTGCCTGCATCTAGCTTATCTAGGGTGTAATCATTAGTCCAACGGTTGCAAACGAGAGTTTCTATTGGACAAATTCAGGTATTTTTATCCCCATTTCGTTTGCTTCTGTTTAAGAAACGTTTTTCAACAGAATCAGCGGAATGAATACACCCCTGATCACGAGTAAACACAGTTCACTTTCATAGCAGCCACGTTGTATTCCTTCTCGCATCTATGCACTCTCCTCCTCTCACCTCTTCCCTTCGCTTGTGGACTTCAATGCACAACACATCAGCTGTATGTGACCAGGCGAAAAAACCTTTCCAAGCCAAACCATGTCATAACCGCTACACACAGCCTACATCGTTGTCCCCATATTAGTTAAAGTAACGTCATAGTCAACAGAGCTAATATAACTAACGCGTTAGTAAACCCGCTACAATCATGCAGTAACGTTACAGTGTACAGTCAGTAAGCAGTTACACCGGCGGGCCCCGGTGGCAACAAATAAATTAACTCGGCTTGGAAGAGTTCCAGTGTTGTGTTGGATAGTCATAGCCAGCTAGCTAACAAACCTCTGTTTGAGCAGGGTGTTTCAGTAGGCTAAACTAGCTAGCTGCATTTGCTAGCGAAGTAAGTGAAACTGAAATTGAAAAAAAGATGACAATCTCTCTCTTTTGAAATTAATTTGTTCAAAACTGTTCAACTATTGTCTTTCTCTCTCTTTGAGTCAACTACTCACCACATTTCATGCACTGCAGTGCTAGCTAGCTGTAGCTTATTCTTTCAGTACTAGATTCATTCTCTGATGCTTTGATTGGACAACATGTGGACGTGGACAACATGCCAGTTCATGCTGCAAGAGCTCTGACAGGCTGGAGGACGTCCTCCGGAAGTTGTCATAATTACTGTGTAAGTCTATGGAAGGGGGTGAGAACCAAGAGCCTCCTAGGTTTTGTATTGAAGCCAATGTACCCAGAGGAGGACGGAAGCTAGCTGTCCTCCGGCCACACCATGGTGCTACCCTACAGAGTGCTGTTGAGGCTACTGTAGACCTTCTTTGCAAAACAGTGTGTTTTAATCAACTATTTGGTGACATGATCATATATTTAGAATAGTTTTACCTACAAATGATAACTTTTTCAATGTTTTACCATTTTTATTTTTATGAAATTTCACTGAGGAGGATGGTCCTCCCCTTTCTCCTCTGAGCAGCCTCCACTGGTGTAGTGTGGATCAGTAAACGTTAGGATATAGTGCACTACTGCAGAATAATAACATCTCTATCTGTAGTGGAACATTGAAACAGGAAGTGTCAGACAGACAGGCAGTGTGTTAGGGGTCAGGGGTCAACGCTGTGATTTAGATAGCGGCTCACAAAGCCTCCATTCTGACCCAGGACACACACACACACACACACACACACACACACACACACACACACACACACACACTCACACACAGGAAGCTCTAAGATAGGGTGTTCATTCTCCTCTCTCTGTGTATTTTAGTTTGTTCATTCTATGCTCTGTCTGTGTATCGTATGGACACTGAATAAGTGTTTCACCAAACCGGCAGCACAGATTGGTTTACTGAGTGTGTTAGAAAGGCAGGGAGGAGGACTATCATGTCAACTGGAGACAAACTGCTTTATTAAACAAAAGTAGAGAAGAGAAGAGAACAGTACAGTATTTTATATGTACAACCTATGTTGACCGTAGCAGAGCGAGGCGTTGTAACAGAATCTGTTTTGACCTATAAATAGAGATGTTACTGTAAACCGCCTCTCTGTCTCCTTCTAGCAGACGGACACACACACCAACACATTAACATACACCGGCCCTATACACACCAACACATTAACATACACCGGTCCTATACACACCAACACATTAACATACACCGGTCCTGTACACACCAACACATTAACATACACCGGCCCTATACACACCAAGACATTAACATACACCGGCCCTATACACACCAACACATTAACATACACCGGTCCTATACACACCAAGACATTAACATACACCGGTCCTATACACACCAACACATTAACATACACCGGTCCTGTACACACCAAGACATTAACATACACCGGCCCTATACACACCAATACATTAACATACACCGGTCCTATACACACCAACACATTAACATACACCGGTCCTATACACACCAAGACATTAACATACACCGGTCCTATACACACCAACACATTAACATACACCGGTCCTATACACACCAATACATTAACATACACCGGTCCTATACACACCAACACATTAACATACACCGGTCCTATACACACCAACACATTAACATACACCGGTCCTATACACACCAACACATTAACATACACCGGTCCTATACACACCAACACATTAACATACACCGGTCCTATACACACCAACACATACTCTGTCACACATACACACGTATGAACACACACACACACACACACACACACTACAGTAAAACACGTTGTAGTTGGTGTCTCTACAGTGTCCCAGCAGGAGGTTCTGGGAAGTTCTTCAGAGGAAGAGACAGGTTTGATTGACATTTTGGGGTCTGTGTGTGTGGCTGGCTTCTGCACACACACACACACACACACACACACACACACACACACACACACACACACACACACACACACACTGTGGCTGTTTTCCACCACCATGTCTGTGACATGTATACAGTATCTCCTGGTCTGCTCGATGCCAGCCAGCTACCCTGTCCTCTCCTTTCAGAACTAATGAACATTGTGGGCCACATCCCTTCACTCTTCACCACCATTACATCTCCTGCATACCAGAAAGGAACACTAAATCACTAGACTACTGGAACACTAGAATACAGAACTGTAGAACCTCAGAACAGAACACTAGAACACTGGTTTGGTCTCGTTCAAACACAGTCTGTCTGCACACTGCACGTCTGAATGCCCACTGCAGTGACTTGCCCTTGTCCACCCTTTTCAAAAGGATGACTAACACCCAGACACTTGAACTGTAATATACTTTTCCACAGCTACTATATCTTAAAAGGTATGTTTTGGGAGTA
>NC_059214.1:51619702-51624702 GCF_020615455.1 Coregonus clupeaformis | reverse complement strand
GAGGGAGACAGAGAGCCCTGTTGAGGAGAGAGACAGACAGGCAAGGAGGGAGACAGGGATCCCTGTTGAGGAGAGAGACAGACAGGCAAGGAGGGAGACAGAGAGCCCTGTTGAGGAGAGAGACAGACAGGCAAGGAGGGAGACAGAGAGCCCTGTTGAGGAGAGAGACAGACAGGCAAGGAGGGAGACAGGGAGGCCTGGTGAGGGGTGAACAGAGGTATGTTCCTGTAGACAACAAAGCCCTCTGATCCTCCTGCCTCTCCCACCCACCATCCGTTTTCCAAGCCTCCTGCGTTCAGAAGTGATGTTGACCCTCCGCTATCTGCTAGCTAACTTCCTGCAGGTTTGTGGTTTGTGTATTCTATCCATGATCACTCCACAACACGTCCCTCCATAAATAACAGTAAACGGTGCTAAGCACACAAACACACACACACACACACACACACACAACGTGCACACACACACAACGTGCACACACACAGTCTATATAACAGTAAACGGTGCTAAGCAGCCAAGTGGGAATGAGAATACAGATGCATTATTTATCCTGTCTCTCTCTATGGTATGTCCTGAATCTCATCCTGATAACTCTATGGTATGTTCTGAATCTCATCCTGATAACTCTATGGTATGTTCTGAATCTCATCCTGATAACTCTATGGTATGTTCTGAATCTCATCCTGATAACTCTATGGTATGTTCTGAATCTCATCCTGATAACTCTATGGCATGTTCTGAATCTCATCCTGATAACTCTATGGTATGTTCTGAATCTCATCCTGATAACTCTATGGTATGTTCTGAATCTCATCCTGATAACTCTATGGTATGTTCTGAATCTCATCCTGATAACTCTATGGTATGTTCTGAATCTCATCCTGATAACTCTATGGTATGTTCTGAATCTCATCCTGATAACTCTATGGTATGTTCTGAATCTCATCCTGATAACTCTATGGCATGTTCTGAATCTCATCCTGATAACTCTATGGTATGTTCTGAATCTCATCCTGATAACTCTATGGTATGTTCTGAATCTCATCCTGATAACTCTATGGTATGTTCTGAATCTCATCCTGATAACTCTATGGTATGTTCTGAATCTCATCCTGATAACTCTATGACATGTTCTGAATCTCATCCTGATAACTATATGGTATGTTCTGAATCTCATCCTGATAACTCTGTCTCACCATTTCAGCACTTTCTGCCCCCCCACCCGCCTCGCGAGATTAAACTAGCTCGTTTGTTGGCCCGAATTGCAAATATCTGACTTTGTTTTCGAAGAGTTGCAGATTCATTTCCCTCAGAGTTTCCAGGGAGTTTGTTTCCTTCCCAAAATAGGTTTTTAAAAAAACAATGTTTGAATGAGGTTGTTGAAATAATGAAACATGAACTCATTCAGTGATCCATTCCATAATTAAAATATGAGTTGATTTTACAGAAAGTGGGGTGGTGGGGAGAGTATCATCTCTATGGTTATTTTCCACATCAGAGCGTGTTGTGTATCCGTCTGCCCTCAGTTAGCTGTAGTCTGGCTTTCCTCTGCCCATTGCCCAGCAACCATGGAATGGGGTAAGCCTCTCTCTCTCTCTCTCTGATGTATCAAACAGTCTGATAAAACAGGAGGTGGTACACAGAGTTCTCACACCACACACACACACACAGGCTAACCCTGCCAGAGACACACATCTCCACATCTGCCTCCAATCAGCCACAGAGAGAAAGTGTCAACAGTAAAAAGACAAGCCGTGCTGGACATAACCAAACACATCCCAACCCCTCGTCACAGTCTGTCTGTCTATCACTCACTCACACACCATAACACACACACACACACACACACACACACACCATAACACACACACACACACACACACACACACCATAACACACACACACCATAACACACACACACACACACACACCATAACACACACACACACACACACACACACACACACACACACACACACACACACACCCATAACACACACACACACACACACCATAACACACACACACACACACACACACACACCATAACACACACACACCATAACACACACACACACCATAACACACACACACACCATACAGTGGGGGAAAAAGTATTTAGTCAGCCACCAATTGTGCAAGTTCTCCCACTTAAAAAGATGAGAGGTCTGTAATTTTCATCATAGGTACACGTCAACTATGACAGACAAATTGAGGAAAAAAATCCCAGAAAATCACATTGTAGGATTTTTTATGAATTTATTTGCATATTATGGTGGAAAATAAGTATTTGGTCACCTACAAACAAGCAAGATTTCTGGCTCTCACAGACCTGTAACTTCTTCTTTAAGAGGCTCCTCTGTCCTCCACTCGTTACCTGTATTAATGGCACCTGTTTGATCTTGTTATCAGTATAAAAGACACCTGTCCACAACCTCAAACAGTCACACTCCAAACTCCACTATGGCCAAGACCAAAGAGCTGTCAAAGGACACCAGAAACAAAATTGTAGACCTGCACCAGGCTGGGAAGACTGAATCTGCAATAGGTAAGCAGCTTGGTTTGAAGAAATCAACTGTGGGAGCAATTATTAGGAAATGGAAGACATACAAGACCACTGATAATCTCCCTCAATCTGGGGCTCCACGCAAGATCTCACCCCGTGGGGTCAAAATGATCACAAGAACGGTGAGCAAAAATCCCAGAACCACACGGGGGGACCTAGTGAATGACCTGCAGAGAGCTGGGACCAAAGTAACAAAGCCTACCATCAGTAACACACTACGCCGCCAGGGACTCAAATCCTGCAGTACCAGACGTGTCCCCCTGTTTAAGCCAGTATATGTCCAGGCCCGTCTGAAGTTTGCTAGAGTGCATTTGGATGATCCAGAAGAGGATTGGGAGAATGTCATATGGTCAGATGAAACCAAAATAGAACTTTTTGGTAAAAACTCAACTCGTCGTGTTTGGAGGACAAAGAATGCTGAGTTGCATCCAAAGAACACCATACCTACTGTGAAGCATGGGGGTGGAAACATCATGCTTTGGGGCTGTTTTTCTGCAAAGGGACCAGGACGACTGATCCGTGTAAAGGAAAGAATGAATGGGGCCATGTATCGTGAGATTTTGAGTGAAAACCTCCTTCCATCAGCAAGGGCATTGAAGATGAAACGTGGCTGGGTCTTTCAGCATGACAATGATCCCAAACACACCGCCCGGGCAACGAAGGAGTGGCTTCGTAAGGAGCATTTCAAGGTCCTGGAGTGGCCTAGTCAGTCTCCAGAATTCATCCCCATAGAAAATCTTTGGAGGGAGTTGAAAGTCTTTGTTGCCCAGCGACAGCACCAAAACATCACTGCTCTAGAGGAGATCTGCATGGAGGAATGGGCCAAAAAACCAGCAACAGTGTGTGAAAACCTTGTGAAGACTTACAGAAAACGTTTGACCTGTGTCATTGCCAACAAAGGGTATATAACAAAGTATTGAGAAACTTTTGTTATTGACCAAATACTTATTTTCCACCATAATTTGCAAATAAATTCATTAAAAATCCTACAATGTGATTTTCTGGAGAAAAAAAATCTCATTTTGTCTGTCATAGTTGACGTGTACCTATGATGAAAATTACAGGCCTCTCTCATCTTTTTAAGTGAGAGAACTTGCACAATTGGTGGCTGACTAAATACTTTTTTTCCCCACTGTAACATACACACCATAACACACACACACCATAATAATAATAATATAATAATATGCCATTTAGCAGACGCTTTTATCCAAAGCCACTTACAGTCATGTCTGCATACATTTTTTGTGTATGGGTGGTCCCGGGGATCGAACCCACTACCTTGGCGTTACAAGCGCCGTGCTCTACCAGCTGAGCTACACACACACACCATAACACACACACGGTGAGGTGGGGGTCATGACCCTAGCCAGGTGCCTTACTTTAGACCACGGTGGAAAACTACAAAAGAAGATCTGAGAGCCAGAGACAAAGAGGTCCTAAAACAAGGATGAGGGGAGGGTAAGGACCTTCCTGGTAGCCTCTCAAGCACAGGAGGACAAACAACATGATGAGCAGCCCAGATACCCAGAACTAGGATACAATCAAATGACATTTAAATAGATTTTATTCCACTGTGTACAAGAGAGAGGAGAAAATCTCTGGTAATCGAATCAAGGCGAGACATCTCCTGATGTAAAGTGTGAAAACAAACGCAATAACTTATTAAGGGAGGATAAATTCTCTCTATGACCAAAACAACAACATTCTCCTCTCAAACTGTTGAACATAAAGTAGTGACGCACACACACACACAGTAATGCATTCCCGTGTGCAGCTGTTTACTTCTAGAAAACGCCAAACTTGAACCAGCAGTAAGCAGACAGATAGAACACCAAGCTTCTATGTGATGCAGCCAGACAAGCCTAAACAAAAAGCAGTGGATTATAACGCTGTAGAAAGCAATGAATTATAATGCTATAGAAAACACTGGATTATAATGCTGTAGAAAGCAATGAATTATAATGCTATAGAAAACACTGGATTATAATGCTGTAGAAATCACTGGATTATAATGTTGTAGAAAGCACTGGATTATAATGCTGTAGAAAGCAATGAATTATAATGCTATAGAAAACACTGGATTATAATGCTGTAGAAAGCACTGGATTATAATGCTATAGAAAACACTGGATTATAATGCTGTAGAAATCACTGGATTATAATGCTGTAGAAAGTACTGAATTATAATGCTGTAGAAAGCACTGGATTATAATGCTGTAGAAAGCACTGGATTATAATGTTGTAGAAAGCACTGGATTATAATGTTATAGAAAGCACTGGATTATAATGCTATAGAAAACACTGGATTATAATGCTGTAGAAATCACTGGATTATAATGCTGTAGAAAGCACTGGATTATAACGCTGTAGAAAGCAATGAATTATAATGCTATAGAAAACACTGGATTATAATGATGTAGAAAGCAATGGA
>NC_059214.1:51597202-51614702 GCF_020615455.1 Coregonus clupeaformis | reverse complement strand
CCACGGGCTGGTTGGTTTTAACCACGGGCTGGTTGGTTTTAACCACGGGCTGGTTGGTTTTAACCACGGGCTGGTTGGTTTTAACCACGGGCTGGTTGGTTTAAGTATTATTTCTGGAGAGAACTCGACAGTACTCCTGTGTGCTTCTTATTCTTAGGCAATATGAATAAGCATTATACAGTCCATTAGTTACCATCATATTCTGAGAACAATCAACTTATACCATGGCATTGTTGAAATACTCATTTCTAATTGGCTTGAAGGGCATTTCCCTATAATGCACCGTATATCCGCACGGTAGAATTCAATGGCTTTAGTTAATTCTTACATGTTCTGTGTTTGAGCTGCTTTTGAAAGCTAGCGCATCATGTAACACACCTTCCACGTTGTTCATTACTTTCCACAGAATGCAAAGCCCTTCGTTGATTATCCCTAACATAAGGAAAATATGGAGATAGATTGATGTCAGGAAAAGGCTGGCATGCAGAATGCATCCATTATGTTAATGTTAAGTTGCGAGTTACAAAGTCATTCAAAGTACATTTCCACCAGTTTCCACCCATAAATACCTTTTGGAGCACAAACCATTTTATTTATTGACACATAGAGTTGTGTGTAACTGTATTCTGAAAATGCTGCCAGGCAGTGGAGTGGTAATATGGTAATGTGTAGCTGACCCGGTATAAATGCAACATCCACTTGACAGCAGGCTATGTACAGTAGTGTTATACAAGGGCACAAGGTTCAGGAGTCTGAATAATTAAAATAAGGAGGAAAAACTATATGCACACAAACAATATGCCAGCTGACTATCAGAACTGGTTTAAACCCTTCTAGGGACTTTAAAACCCTGCCTGGTCTCCTAGACTAGACATAACATAGTGAACTAAAATCCAGGACACTCAAATTAGTATGATATGTTACGTTCGGTACGGTTGCATAAGACACAAGGTCACTTAAGGCAAAAACGAAAGTAGGGTGGTTGGTCGGGGTTGGATGGGTAGGGTTATAATGTGAACGTCTAGCAACCCAAAGGTTACATTTTTAAAACTCATTATTTTATTTAGCAGACACTCTGACTTACAGGAGCGATTAGGGTTAAGTGCCTTGCTCAAGGGCACATCTACAGATTTTTCACCTAGTCGGCTCGGGGGTTAGAACCAACGACCTTTCGGTTACTGGCACAACGCTCTTAACCACTAAGCCACCTGCCGCCCCTTATCACAGACAACTTTAGCATTTCAGAAACATTGACATTAACCTAACCCTAACCCATTGCAGCTACTTACTACTTTTTTAGCTACTTTGCAACTAACCCTAACCTTAACCCTTTAACCTAAGCCTAACTTATACCCTAACCTTAACCCCTAACCTTAACCCTTTAACCTAAGCCTAACTTATACCCTAACCTTAACCCCTAACCCTAACCTTAACCCTTTAACCTAAGCCTAACTTATACCCTAACCTTAACCCCTAACCCTAACCTTAACCCTTTAACCTAAGCCTAACTTATACCCTAACCTTAACCCCTAACCCTAACCTTAACCCTTTAACCTAAGCCTAACTTATACCCTAACCTTAACCCCCTAACCCTAACCTTAACCCTTTAACCTAAGCCTAACTTATACCCTAACCTTAACCCCCTAACCTTAACCTTAACCATTTAACCTAAGCCTAACTTATACCCTAACCTTAACCCCTAACCCTAACCTTAACCCTTTAACCTAAGCCTAACTTATACCCTAACCTTAACCCCTAACCCTAACCTTAACCCTTTAACCTAAGCCTAACTTATACCCTAACCTTAACCCCTAACCCTAACCTTAACCCTTTAACCTAAGCCTAACTTATACCCTAACCTTAACCCCTAACCCTAACCTCTAGCCTAGCTAATGTTATCCGCCTAGCTAACATTAGCCACCTAGCTAACGTTAGTGTTAGCAACCTAGCCACTTAGCTAATGTTTGGCACAACAAATTGAAATTGGTAACATATCATAAGAATTGTACATTGTAGCATACTGTATCATACTAAATGGATGATGGAAATCCACAAAGTAATACATAGCATACCAAACGTAACATATCATACTAATTTGAGTGTCCTGGTTTTTTGAGTCCAGGTTGAAAAACCCCACCTCCTTGCTCCACAAGACAAGTAGCCTAAATAAGTCTCACACATGGTGGACGCAACATGGTCGCACATACCACTGAACAGAAATATAAACGCAACATGGTCGCACATCACATACCACTGACCAGAAATATAAACGCAACATGGTCGCACATCACATACCACTGAACAGAAATGGAAATGCAACATGTAAAGTGTTGGTCCCGTGTTTGTTGTGGGTTCGTTTCCCACGGGGGACCAGTATGAAAAAAAAATGTATGCACTCACTAACTGTAAGTCGCTCTGGATAAGAGCGTCTGCTGAAATGAGGTAAATGTAAATGTGGTAGTAAATTTGGTAGCACGTTCAAACCAGCCTCACAACCGCAGACCACGTGTATGGCGTCGTGTAGGCAAGTGGTTTGCTGATGTCAACGTGGGAAGGCATAAGCTACAGACAACGAAAACAATTGCATTTTATCGATGGCAATTTGAATGCACAGAGATACCGATACGAGATCCTGAGACCCATTGTCTTGCCATTCATCACCTCATGTTTCAGCATGATAATGCACGGCCCCCATGTCGCAAGGATCTGTACACAATTCCTGGATACTGAAAATGTCCCAGTTCTTCCATGGCCTGCATACTCACCAGACATGTCCCCCATTAAGCATGTTTGGGATGCTCTGGATCGACGTGTATTACAGCGTGTTCCAGTTCCAGCCAATATCCAGCAACTTCGCACAGCCATTGAGGAGGAGTGGGACAACATTCCACAGGACAATATCAACAACCTGATCAACTCTATGCAAAGGAGATGTGTCGCGCTGCATGAGGCAAATGGTGGTCACATCAGATACTGACTGGTTTTCTGATCCACGCCCCTACCTTTTTTTAAAGGTATCTTTGACCAACAGATGCATATCTGTATTCCCCAGTCATGTGAAATCCATAGATTATAATTTATTTCAATTGACTGATTTCCTTTTATATGAACTGTAACTCAGTAAAATCTTTGAAATTGTTGCATGTTGAGTTTATATTTTTGTTCAGTATACATAGTCTCACACAATAGGAGTCAGAACATAGGGGACTGTAGGACCAGAAGTGATTAGAAACTCTCTTTTTGTCACCATACGACTGAGAAAGCGGGGAATCCGTTATGGAGTTGTAGGATGGGATGAAACGCCTCTATGGCCACATTGAACACATCAAAGCTTCTGAATCCATCCAGCTAGAGAAACCAAACCCTCCCTCGCTGCTCGCCTCACATACCCACCCAACCCAATCCCATTTGGGCCTTCAACCCTCCACACCACCAGCACTAACTACAGACATGGAAGCTTGGTGGGGGCTTTACAATTACAATATTGTACAGCAGTCAGCTCCCAAGATAAACGTCTTCTTCCCAGAAACAGAAATGTCTTGATACTCCAGCTCTTAAGTTACACTGTATAATGAAGTCTCTGGTGAGAGATTTTGGTTGTGGGAGCCGAGCTCACGCTGGGTGTGATCTCTGGTCCTTCTGTGTTGTGGGGAACAGCTTTAGGCGTTAAAACTGCCATACGTGTGAAGTCCAATTGGGACTTTATTAGGGTGTATTCTGACAGTCCTAGCTTAGCTATGTGTCTAGTGACGCCCTCCTGTGCAACCCTAAACCGGACCCCATCAGGCCCCATAACGTTGGCAAGGGTCTCAAATCATTCTCATTCTGGGTGGCATGTCTTCATAGAGGAATGCTCCGTCTGATGTCCCAAACAGAACCCTATTCCGTACGTAGTGCACTACTTTTTTACCAGGGCCCATAGGGAATAGGGTGCCATTTGGGACGTAGCCTCATCGTACAGCCTGTCAATCAGAGCTTGGTTTCACAACACCCTCAGGAGGCTCATGTCACATGTGGTGTGATACAATTATCTCACCTTCTGAAGCAGCAGTCTCCTGACCTGCCCTGCCCCAACCCTATCCATATCTCTCTCTATCCTCTATCCCCCAGCCCCAGCCCCCAGCGTTAAGCTACACGTGGCTGGGGCTGGCGCCTAGGCATGGGGCAAGGCAGGAGACGGTGGCACCTTCTCTGCAGCTCTGGAAGCTGTCCTGGAGGTCGACCTGGATCCTGGAGCACTGTAGTCTGTGGCTGTTCAGAGGCCCACCAGGTGTCTGTGTGTCTGTGCATCGCACCAGCCTGTCCTCACTCACTGACACCATGGGAGAAACACACACGGATAAGGATATTTCCCAAATTGCACTCTATCCTGTTCACTAGGCCTACTCTTGACCAGAGAAAGTAGTGCACTGTATAGGGAATGGGGTGCCATTTCCGTCGCTACCTAGGGGAAATGCTGAGCTTCACTGAGGTTTTCAGCACATGGTGGAAATACTTCCTGTCTCTTAATAACTCTCTCTACCACCATGTCTCCTAACACCCCTCTGTACCCCTCTTCCCTAACGTACTCAGCCTCCGGGCTGACAAACCAAAAAAGGGAACCACTAAAAACTCCACCTCCACCACAACCTCCACATCCACCTCTACCTCCACCTCCACCTCCCTCCACCTCCACCTCTACCTCTACCTCTACCTCTACCTACACCTCTACCTCCACCTCCACCTCCACCTCCACCTCCGCCACCTCCACCTCCCTCCACCTCCACCTCCACCTACCTCTACCTCCACCTCCACCTCCACCTCCCTCTACCTCCACCTCCACCTCTCTCCACCTCCACCTCCACCTCTACATCTACCTCTACCTCCACGTCCACCTCCCTCCACCTCCCTCCACCTCCACCTCCACCACTACCTCCACCTCCACCTCGCTCTACCTCCACCTCCACCTCTCTCCACCTCCACCTCTACCTCCAAATCTACCTCCACCTCCACCTCCCTCCACCTCCACCTCCCTCCACCTCTACCTCCACCTCTCTCCACCTCTCTACCTCCACCTCCACCTCCACCTCTACCTCCACCTCTACCACTACCTCCACCTCTCTCTACATCCACCTCCACCTCTCTCCTCCTCCACCTCCACCTCTACCTCCACCTCTACCTCCACCTCCACCTCCCTCCACCTCCACCTCTCTCCTCCTCCACCTCTCTCTACCTCTACCACTATCTCCACCCACCTCCACCTCCACCTCTCTCCACCTCCACCTCTCTCCTCCTCCACCTCCACCTCTACCTCCACCTCTACCTCCACCTCCACCTCTACCACTACCTCTACCTCCACCTCCACCTCCACCTCCACCTCTACCTCCACCTCTCTCTACCTCCCTCCACCTCCACCTACCTCTACCTCCACCTCTACCACTACCTCCACCTCTCTCTACCTCTACCACTACCTCCACCTCTCTCCACCTCCACCTCTCTCCTCCTCCACCTCTACCTCCACCTCTACCTCCACTTCCACCTCCCTCCACCTCCCTCCACCTCTACCTCCACCTCCACCTACCTCTACCTCCACCTCCACCTCTACCCACCTCCACCTCCACCTCCCTCTACCTCCACCTCCACCTCCACCTCCACCTCTACCTCCAAATCTACCTCCACCTCCACCTCCACCTCCTCCACCTCCACCTCTCTCCACCTCCACCTCCACCTCTCTCCACCTCTACCTCTACCTCTACCTCCACCTCCACCTCCACCTCCACCTCTACCTCCACCTCCACCTCCACCTCTACCTCTACATCTACCTCCACCTCCACCTCTACCTCCACCTCTCTCTACCTCCACCTCCACCTCTCTCCACCTCCACCTCCCTCCACCTCTACCTCCACCTCCACCTCCTCCTCTACCTCTACCTCCACCTCTACCTCCACCTCCACCTCAACCTCCCTCCACCTCTACCTCCACCTCCCTCCACCTCTACCTCCACCTCTCTCTACCTTCACCTCCACCTCTCTCCACCTCCACCTCCCTCCACCTCTACCTCCACCTCCACCTCTACCTCCACCTCCACCTCTACCTCTACCTCTACCTCCACCTCCACCTACCTCTACCTCTACCTCCACCTCCCTCCACCTCTACCTCCACCACCACCTCCCTCCACCGCTACCTCCACCTCCACCTCCACCACTACCTCCATCACCGCCTCCGCCTCCACCTCCACTACTACCTCCACCTCCACCTCCACCTCCACCTCTACCTCTACCTCTACCTCTACCTCCACCTCCACCTCCCTCCACCTCTACCTCCACCTCCAACTCCCTCCACCTCCACCTCTACCACTACCTCCACCTCTCTCTACATCCACCTCCACCTCTCTCCTCCTCCACCTCCACCTCTACCTCCACCTCTACCTCCACCTCCAACTCCCTCCACCTCCACCTCTCTCCTCCTCCACCTCTCTCTACCTCTACCATCTCCACCCACCCACCTCCACCTCCACCTCTCCACCTCCACCTCTCTCCTCCTCCACCTCCACCTCTACCTCCACCTCTACCTCCACCTCCACCTCCCTCCACCTCCCCCTCCACCTCCACCTCTACCTCTACCTCTACCCTCCACCTCCCCCTCTACCTCCACCTCCACCTCCCTCCACCTCCACCTCCACCCACCTCCACTTCTACCTCTACCTCTACCTCTACCTCTACCTCTACCTCTACCTCTACCTTCAGCTACTGCTAGGTTAAGTTCTTGAGGTATTGCACAGATTAACACTCAGATCCAATTACCTGGGCTAAGCAGGGGGTGGTGCTCCGTGCTCCATGTCTCTGGAGCTCTGCTGCTGCAGGCTGTGGGGTCCTGCACTCATGGCCTCCGGGTCCGGCTCCCAGATTGGATCCCAGGACTCCCTGGAAAATAGTGGCAAGTGTTACACAGTGGACTATCCTGGCTAAATAAATACAATTAATGAAAATGGCTGGGCTCGCTAGAGGAAAACCTGGCCTGGAATAGGTCTGTGTGGAGCTGAGTGATGAAGGAAAATCTGGACTGGCTGTAGGGTCTTTATTAACCTGACTAATGGTGATGATAACCAGGCCTGAAGAGGAGAAGAGAGGAACTGCCCAGGAGATAACAAGCCGGATAGCTAGCCGAATGCCTGCCTGTTCTCAAGGCACACAACATACAATGGGATGTTATCAGTGTACCCTCCTCCTCAGACTGTAAATACCCTCTTCCTCCTCAACTGACCCTATACCCTGAGAATGACATTTTACATTTACATTTACGTCATTTAGCAGACTTTCTTATCCAGAGCGACTTACAAATTGGTGCATTCACCTTATAGCCAGTGGGATAACCACTTTACAATGTTTTTTTTTCTTTCTTTCTTTCTTTGGGGTGGGGTAAGGGGGGGTAGAATGATTACTTTATCCTATCCCAGGTATTCCTTAAAGAGGTGGGGTTTCAAGTGTCTCCAGAAGGTAGTGAGTGACTCCGCTGTCCTGGCGTCGTGAGGGAGCTTGTTCCACCATTGGGGTGCCAGAGCAGCGAACAGTTTTGACTGGGCTGAGCGGGAACTGTGCTTCCGCAGAGGTAGGGGGGCCAGCAGGCCAGAGGTGGATGAACGCAATGCCCTCGTTTGGGTGTAGGGACTGATCAGAGCCTGAAGGTACGGAGGTGCCGTTCCCCTCACAGCTCCGTAGGCAAGCACCATGGTCTTGTAGCAGATGCGAGCTTCAACTGGAAGCCAGTGGAGTGTGCGGAGGAGCGGGGTGACGTGAGAGAACTTGGGAAGGTTGAACACCAGACGGGCTGCGGCATTCTGGATGAGTTGTAGGGGTTTAATGGCACAGGCAGGGAGCCCAGCCAACAGTGAGTTGCAGTAATACAGACGGGAGATGACAAGTGCCTGGATTAGGACCTGTGCCGCTTCCTGTGTAAGGCAGGGTCGTACTCTCCGAATGTTGTAGAGCATGAACCTACAGGATCGGGTCACCGCCTTGATGTTAGCTGAGAACGACAGGGTGTTGTCCAGGGTCACGCCAAGGCTCTTTGCACTCTGGGAGGAGGACACAACAGAGTTGTCAACTGTGATGGCGAGATCATGGAACGGGCAGTCCTTCCCCGGGAGGAAGAGCAGCTCCGTCTTGCCGAGGTTCAGTTTGAGGTGGTGATCCGTCATCCATACTGATATGTCTGCCAGACATGCAGAGATGCGATTCGCCACCTGGTTATCAGAAGGGGGAAAGGAGGAGATTAGTTGTGTGTCGTCTGCGTAGCAATGATAGGAGAGGCCATGTGAGGATATGACAGAGCCAAGTGACTTGGTGTATAGAGAGAATAGGAGATGAGACTAGACTATATATACCCCCCACCCCCCCACCCTCAACTGACCCTATACCCAGAGAATGTTATTTTTATGTTCCCAATGTTATGCTGTTATGGCTGAAATCACATGCAGTACACACAAACACACACACAGGCCTCATCAATAAGCCATACTGACCTCTCCTTACGGGAAGAAACAGTAAATGTCAACGGCACATGAGGCTGTTTTGACACACATTTTCTAGCCTGTCTCCACTGATAGATGTCTTTTCCCTCAGCAAGAGAAATGCACATGTCACGTGTGTGTGTGTGTGTCTGTGTGTGTGTCTGTGTGTCTGTGTCTGTGTCTGTGTCTGTGTGTGTGTGTGTGTGTGTGTGTGTGTGTGTGTGTGTGTGTGTGTGTGTGTGTGTGTGTCTGTGTGTGTGTCTGTGTGTGTGTGTGTGTCTGTGTGTGTGTGTGTGTGTGTGTGTGTGTGTGTGTGTGTGTGTCTGTGTGTGTGTGTGTGTCTGTGTGTGTGTGTGTGTGTGTGTGTGTGTGTGTGCGTGTCTGTGTGTGTGTGTGTGTGTGTGTGTGCGTGTCTGTGTGTGTGTGTGTGTGTGTGTGTGTGTGTGTGTGTGTGTGTGTGTGTGTTTGTTAATGATCTGTTTTGCTGCTTAGCCTGCTTCTTTATTTCCTACTACATTGCGCTCTGTCGACTCCTGAATCCTGCTGTCTCCACTGCCAGTGCTGTAATTATTATGACAAATATTATCATTACAGACATAATCATTGACCCAACAACACAACCAGCGTCCAGGGGGTTCTCTGTCCAGGGGTTCTCTGTCCAGGGGTTCTCTGTCCAGGGGTTCTCTGTCCAGGGGTTCTCTGTCCAGGGGTTCTCTGTCCAGGGGTTCTCTGTCCAGGGGTTCTCTGTCCAGGGGTTCTTTGTTCTTCCTCCTCATAGTTAGAACCCCCTAGAGTTGATTGAAACACCGGTGCATCAATCTAAGTTACATAACAAAAAAATCCCCATCAAAATCCGTCAGTTTAAACCTCAGATATGTTTTTTTTCAATCCACGAAATCCGCCAGCGTCGCACTTCTGCGTCTGAGGTGAAGGTGGCAGAGCTAGAGCGATGTTTGGCAGACCATGAGACAAATCGTCTTCTCAAATAAACGTCTGTATCGTCCGAACGGTTTGAAATAAAAACTATTGTGTCAGGACTTGTCTGAAGGTAACCGGTACCGGTAAAAAAAAAACCCGAAAAGTATGAAGGTCGTTTTGTGACCACCCAAAAAAGAGGTTAAACATGTGTAATAAAATAGTTGTTTTATATCTCCTAGATTTAGGGCAGACACTTCAAATCCTTGTTTCTTCTTCCTATTATCTTATTTCCTTTCTGCCATTTATGAATATGTTATTCAATATGTTATTCAATATGTTATTCAATATGTTATTCAATATGTTATTCAATATGTTATTCAATATGTTATTCAATATGTTTCTATGGGCTTTAGTAGTAATTGCCAAAAACAATATTTGATCAAGTCATTTTTTATATATTTTCCGGGATACCTAAAGGGGTCCTAAAATTCAAAATAAAATATCTACATGATCCATAGTTTAATAACCATCTTAAAACAATTCCATATGTTAGCTTAGCACCCCCCACAAGGGGGAGACCACCTCTGGACCATAAGGGGGAGGGTGTCTGCCAAGGGAGACCACCTCTGGACCATAAGGGGGGAGGGTGTCTGCCAAGGGAGACCACCTCTGGACCATAAGGGGGAAGGTGTCTGCCAAGGGAGACCACCTCTGGACCATAAGGGGGGAGGGTGTCTGCCAAGGGAGACCACCTCTGGACCATAAGGGGGAGGGTGTCTGCCATGGGAGACCACCTCTGGACCATAACGGGGAGGGTGTCTGCCATGGGAGACCACCTCTGGACCATAAGGGGGAAGGTGTCTGCCAAGGGAGACCACCTCTGGACCATAAGGGGGAGGGTGTCTGCCAAGGGAGACCACCTCTGGACCATAAGGGGGAAGGTGTCTGCCAAGGGAGACCACCTCTGGACCATAAGGGGGAGGGTGTCTGCCAAGGGAGACCACCTCTGGACCATAAGGGGGAAGGTGTCTGCCAAGGGAGACCACCTCTGGACCATAAGGGGAGGGTGTCTGCCAAGGGAGACCACCTCTGGACCATAAGGGGGAGGGTGTCTGCCAAGGGAGACCACCTCTGGACCATAAGGGGGAGGGTGTCTGCCAAGGGAGACCACCTCTGGACCATAAGGGGGAGGGTGTCTGCCAAGGGAGACCACCTCTGGACCATAAGGGGGAGGGTGTCTGCCATGGGAGACCTTGTGGTAGTGGTAGTTGGATCGTTTGTCCCGATCTGAAATAGGCTAACTAGCAATCATACCACACCTGAAATCATTCAAAGCTGCATCAATTTTCAACATGAATCCACAAGAACAAATAGGAATATCTGATAGACAGTGGAGAGGCCAGGTGAGTCATGAAAGAACAGTGAAGACATGAGACACGCAGCTCAAAAAGCTCCCCTGTCGATCCTGTTTAGGGACAATACAATTATCCTCCCTAGACTAGCCTACAACGTCACCATGCAGTGAATAATTGCATTATTGTTTTCAAGTGAGTACAAAATTATACTGTAGGCTGCAGTGAAAATGTCATTTGAAAAACTGTGCAAAAGCCCTGTGATTTGAATGTTTCATTCCATTTGGATCAGTTGTGGGTCTACTCTGCAGTTTCTGAGGTCTAGAAGGGTCAGTAGCAGGTCGGTCTGGCTGTATTTTTACTTTTGATCCTGAGATGCGCTGTCACCAAGTCGTCCTATAATAATGTGGCCATGTGTGCTCCCAGCAGGCCCAGTTATTCAGGAAAGCTTAATGCAGGCCCAGTTATTCAGGAAAGCTTAATGCAGGCCCAGTTATTCAGGAAAGCTTAATGCAGGCCCAGTTTATTCAGGAAAGCTTAATGCAGGCCCAGTTATTCAGGAAAGCTTAACGCAGGCCCAGTTATTCAGGAAAGCTTAATGCAGGCCCAGTTATTCAGGAAAGCTTAACGCAGGCCCAGTTATTCAGGAAAGCTTAATGCAGGCCCAGTTATTCAGGAAAGCTTAATGCAGGCCCAGTTATTCAGGAAAGCTTAATGCAGGCCCAGTTATTCAGGAAAGCTTAATGCAGGCCCAGTTTATTCAGGAAAGCTTAATGGAGGCCCAGTTATTCAGGAAAGCTTAATGCAGGCCCAGTTATTCAGGAAAGCTTAATGCAGGCCCAGTTATTCAGGAAAGCTTAATGAAGGCCCAGTTATTCAGGAAAGCTTAATGCAGGCCCAGTTATTCAGGAAAGCTTAATGCAGGCCCAGTTTATTCAGGAAAGCTTAATGCAGGCCCAGTTTATTCAGGAAAGCTTAATGCAGGCCCAGTTTATTCAGGAAAGCTTAATGCAGGCCCAGTTATTCAGGAAAGCTTAATGCAGGCCCAGTTATTCAGGAAAGCTTAATGCAGGCCCAGTTTATTTAGGAAAGCTTAATGCAGGCCCAGTTATTCAGGAAAGCTTAATGCAGGCCCAGTTTATTCAGGAAAGCTTAATGCAGGCCCAGTTATTCAGGAAAGCTTAATGCAGGCCCAGTTATTCAGGAAAGCTTAATGCAGGCCCAGTTATTCAGGAAAGCTTAATGCAGGCCCAGTTATTCAGGAAAGCTAAATGCAGGCCCAGTTTATTCAGGAAAGCTTAATGCAGGCCCAGTTATTCAGGAAAGCTTAATGCAGGCCCAGTTATTCAGGAAAGCTTAATGCAGGCCCAGTTTATTCAGGAAAGCTTAATGCAGGCCCAGTTATTCAGGAAAGCTTAATGCAGGCCCAGTTATTCAGGAAAGCTTAATGCAGGCCCAGTTATTCAGGAAAGCTTAATGCAGGCCCAGTTATTCAGGAAAGCTTAATGCAGGCCCAGTTATTCAGGATAGCTTAATGCAGGCCCAGTTTATTCAGGAAAGCTTAATGCAGGCCCAGTTATTTAGGAAAGCTTAATGCAGGCCCAGTTATTCAGGAAAGCTTAATGCAGGCCCAGTTATTCAGGAAAGCTTAATGCAGGCCCAGTTATTCAGGAAAGCTTAATGCAGGCCCAGTTATTCAGGAAAGCTTAATGCAGGCCCAGTTATCCAGGAAAGCTTAATGCAGGCCCAGTTATTCAGGAAAGCTTAATGCAGGCCCAGTTATTCAGGAAAGCTTAATGCAGGCCCAGTTATTCAGGAAAGCTTAATGCAGGCCCAGTTATTCAGGAAAGCTTAATGCAGGCCCAGTTATCCAGGAAAGCTTAATGCAGGCCCAGTTATTCAGGAAAGCTTAATGCAGGCCCAGTTTATTCAGGAAAGCTTAATGCAGGCCCAGTTATTCAGGAAAGCTTAATGCAGGCCCATTTATTCAGGAAAGCTTAATGCAGGCCCAGTTTATTCAGGAAAGCTTAATGCAGGCCCAGTTATTCAGGAAAGCTTAATGCAGGCCCAGTTATTCAGGAAAGCTTAATGCAGGCCCAGTTATTCAGGAAAGCTTAATGCAGGCCCAGTTTATTCAGGAAAGCTTAATGCAGGCCCAGTTATTCAGGAAAGCAATGCAGGCCCAGTTATTCAGGAAAGCTTAATGCAGGCCCAGTTATTCAGGAAAGCTTAATGCAGGCCCAGTTATTCAGGAAAGCTTAATGCAGGCCCAGTTATCCAGGAAAGCTTAATGCTGGCCCAGTTATTCAGGAAAGCTTAATGCAGGCCCAGTTATTCAGGAAAGCTTAATGCAGGCCCAGTTATTCAGGAAAGCTTAATGCAGGCCCAGTTATTCAGGAAAGCTTAATGCAGGCCCAGTTATTCAGGAAAGCTTAATGCAGGCCCAGTTTATTTAGGAAAGCTTAATGCAGGCCCAGTTATTCAGGAAAGCTTAATGCAGGCCCAGTTTATTCAGGAAAGCTTAATGCAGGCCCAGTTATTCAGGAAAGCTTAATGCAGGCCCAGTTATTCAGGAAAGCTTAATGCAGGCCCAGTTATTCAGGAAAGCTTAATGCAGGCCCAGTTATTCAGGGAAAGCTAAATGCAGGCCCAGTTTATTCAGGAAAGCTTAATGCAGGCCCAGTTATTCAGGAAAGCTTAATGCAGGCCCAGTTATTCAGGAAAGCTTAATGCAGGCCCAGTTTATTCAGGAAAGCTTAATGCAGGCCCAGTTATTCAGGAAAGCTTAATGCAGGCCCAGTTATTCAGGAAAGCTTAATGCAGGCCCAGTTATTCAGGAAAGCTTAATGCAGGCCCAGTTATTCAGGAAAGCTTAATGCAGGCCCAGTTATTCAGGATAGCTTAATGCAGGCCCAGTTTATTCAGGAAAGCTTAATGCAGGCCCAGTTATTTAGGAAAGCTTAATGCAGGCCCAGTTATTCAGGAAAGCTTAATGCAGGCCCAGTTATTCAGGAAAGCTTAATGCAGGCCCAGTTATTCAGGAAAGCTTAATGCAGGCCCAGTTATTCAGGAAAGCTTAATGCAGGCCCAGTTATCCAGGAAAGCTTAATGCAGGCCCAGTTATTCAGGAAAGCTTTAATGCAGGCCCAGTTATTCAGGAAAGCTTAATGCAGGCCCAGTTATTCAGGAAAGCTTAATGCAGGCCCAGTTATTCAGGAAAGCTTAATGTAGGCCCAGTTATCCAGGAAAGCTTAATGCAGGCCCAGTTATTCAGGAAAGCTTAATGCAGGCCCAGTTTATTCAGGAAAGCTTAATGCAGGCCCAGTTATTCAGGAAAGCTTAATGCAGGCCCATTTATTCAGGAAAGCTTAATGCAGGCCCAGTTTATTCAGGAAAGCAATGCAGGCCCAGTTATTCAGGAAAGCTTAATGCAGGCCCAGTTATTCAGGAAAGCTTAATGCAGGCCCAGTTATTCAGGAAAGCTTAATGCAGGCCCAGTTTATTCAGGAAAGCTTAATGCAGGCCCAGTTATTCAGGAAAGCTTAATGCAGGCCCAGTTATTCAGGAAAGCTTAATGCAGGCCCAGTTATTCAGGAAAGCTTAATGCAGGCCCAGTTATTCAGGAAAGCTTAATGCAGGCCCAGTTATCCAGGAAAGCTTAATGCTGGCCCAGTTATTCAGGAAAGCTTAATGCAGGCCCAGTTATTCAGGAAAGCTTAATGCAGGCCCAGTTTATTCAGGAAAGCTTAATGCAGGCCCAGTTATTCAGGAAAGCTTAATGCAGGCCCAGTTATTCAGGAAAGCTTAATGCAGGCCCAGTTATTCAGGAAAGCTTAATGGGCTCTCCCTCCTCTCCAATCCGAGCGGCTACTGGGGCCCGATTCCGACCCGAGTTAAGCGCAGGTAAATTGAATGTAATCCCTTTTTATGCACTTTTCTCTCTACGCGTATTCTGACCTTGAACTTAAACATGAGAATAGCGTGTTGTTCGTTTTGGGTGGAGATGGAATACATGAGGTGTGTCTACAGATACTCTGTATTCTGACCTTGACTCCATTCCCTTATAGTTCCACCACCTTTACACGCAAAGGAAACCATGAATAAGGGTTAGCGAACCTACCGGTTCCAAGTGGAAAAAGCATCTACTTAAGCAACAAGGCCCGAGGAGGTGTGGTATATGGCCAATATACCACGGCTACGGGTTGTTCTTAGGCACGGCGCAACACCCGAGGTGCCTTCTTGCTATTATAAACTAGTTACCAACGTAATTAGAGAAGTAAAACTAAAGGTTTTGTCATACCCGTGGTATACGATCTGATATACAGTACAATAAAGAAGTGGTCAGATGACGCAGATGCTAAGCTACATGACTGTTTTGCTAGCACAGACTGGAACATGTTCCGGGATTCTTCCGATGGCATTGAGGAGTACACCACATCCGTCACCGGCTTCATCAATAAGTGCATCGATGACGTCGTCCCCACAGTGACCGTACGTACATACCCCAACCAGAAGCCATGGATTACAGGCAACATCCGCACTGAGCTAAAGGGTAGAGCTGCCGCTTTCAAGGAGCTGGACTCTAAACCGGACGCTTATAAGAATTCCCGCTATGCCCTCCGACGAACCATCAAACAGGCAAAGAGTCAATACAGGACTAAGATTGAATCGTCCTACACCGGCTCCGACGCTCGTCGGATGTGGCAGTGCTTGCAAACTATGACAGACTACAAAGGGATGCACAGCCGCGAGCTGCCCAGTGACACGAGCCTACCAGACAAGCTAAATTACTTCTATGCTCGCTTTGAGGCAAGCAACACTGAAGCATGCATGAGAGCATCGGCTGTTCCGGACGACTGTGTGATAACGCTCTCCGTAGCCGATGTGAGTAAAACCTTTAAACAGGTCAACATTCACAAGGCCGCAGGGCCAGACGGATTACCAGGACGTGTACTCCAAGCATGCGCTGACCAACTGGCAAGTGTCTTCACTGCCATTTTCAACCTGTCCCTGACTGAGTCTGTAATACCAACATGTCTGTCTGTTTACCTGAGAAATATGAACAGATTTAACCTTGAATGTTAACTCATTGTCTGTCTGCCTGTCTGCCTGTCTGTCTGTGTGTCTGTTTACCTAGGAAACATTAACAGATTTACCCCTGAATATTAACTGACTGGAGTGGTTGTATATACAGGTCAGTGTCAGTACCTTTATTCAATGTGCAGGGGTACTGGAGTGGTTGAGGTGGGTTTATTAAGAAACTGGACATGAGCATGGAGAACAGACCATGTCTCAGGTGGCTGGAGTATTTGGCAATTTTTCGGGACTTTCTCAGATACCACCTGGTATGTACAGTACCAGTTAAAAAGTTTGGACACACCTACTGGTTCAAGGATTTTTCTTTATTTTTAACTATTTTCTACATTGTAGAATAATAGTGAAAACATCAAAACAATGAAATAACACATATGGAATCATGTAGTAACCAGAAAAGTGTAAAAGGAAAGGAAAAGGAAAAGCAGCCAACAAGTGCTCAGCATATGTGGGAACTCCGTCAAGACTGTTGGAAAAGCATTCCAGGTGAAGCTGGTTGAGAGAATGCCAAGAGTGTGCAAAGCTGTCATCAAGGCAAAGGGTGGCTATTTGAAGAATCTCAAATATAAAATATATTTTGATTTGTTTAACACTTTTTTGGTTACTACATGATTCCATATGTGTTATTTCACAGTTTTGATGTCTTCACTATTATTCTACAATGTAAAAAATAGTAAAAATAAAGAAAAACCCTTGAATGAGTAGGTGTGTCCAATCCTTTGACTGGTAGTGTACATCCTGGATGGCTGGGAGCTAACCCCCACTGATGCACTGGGCCATCCTCTGTAGGGCCTTCCAGTGGAGGGCGGTGCAGTTGCCATACCAGGCGGTGATACAACCAGTCAGGAGGCTCTTGATCGAGCAACTGTGAAAGGTCCTAAGGATCTGAGGGGCCATGCCAAATAGTTTCAGCCTCCTGGGGGAGAAGAGGTGCTGCCGTGCCTTCTTCACGACTGTTCTGGTGTGAGAGGACCACGTGAAGTCCTCAGTGATGTGGACACCGAGGAACTTGAAGCTCTCGACCCTGTCCACTGCGGCCCCGTCGATGTGGACGGGGGTGTGCGTCTCTCTAGAGGCTGAAGAAGATGACAGGCAGAGAAAAACAGATACCAGAGAAGAGCAGAGCAGGTAGTTCAAAGGGAAACAATGCCGATGACTCCTACAGTTTAAAAATGAAAAGCCTCACACTCCATAGCTCTAATGCTATACAGTTAAGTAATAAACACCAACATCTAAGCATCAGGTTTTGACTCCTGTAGGTTCACCGGAATACAGAGCTGTGGAAACTCCCTCCTCTGTTACCAGGAGTCCACACCACCAGGCCAGGCAGAATTAAACCATACATAAAGATAAAAAAATGTATACATTATGAGGCAAGGAATGCCAAGTCTCTCACTGAGTTACACACACACAATAAAGCGATTATTGCGGATAGTCAGATTAATATAATAGTTAGATTAAAACTTTTACGTGCTTTGCAAGAAGAACGATTTCCCTAATAATCCTGTTTACATGGACACATCTGAAATCAGGCCACCTGAAGGTCCTCTGATAAATGCAGAAAATCACCAATATAAACATTCTACCATAGCGACCATGTTATTTTTGTGAAGCGTATTTGATTCTGAGTTCGGACACATAATGTTTT
>NC_059214.1:51569702-51592202 GCF_020615455.1 Coregonus clupeaformis | reverse complement strand
ATCAGACTGTTTATTAAATAGAGCCTATCAGTCCATCCATAATCAGACTGTTTATTAAATAGAGCCTATCAGTCCATCCATAATCAGACTGTTTATTAAACAGAGCCTATCAGTCCATCCATAATCAGACTGTTTATTAAACAGAGCCTATCAGTCCATCCATAATCAGACTGTTTATTAAATAGAGCCTATCAGTCCATCCATAATCAGACTGTTTATTAAATAGAGCCTATCAGTCCATCCATAATCAGACTGTTTATTAAATAGAGCCTATCAGTCCATCCATAATCAGACTGTTTATTAAACAGAGCCTATCAGTCCATCCATAATCAGACTGTTTATTAAATAGAGCCTATCAGTCCATCCATAATCAGACTGTTTATTAAACAGAGCCTATGAGTCCATCCATAATTAGACTGTTTATTAAACAGAGCCTATCAGTCCATCCATAATCAGACTGTTTATTAAACAGAGCCTATCAGTCCATCCATAATCAGACTGTTTATTAAACAGAGCCTATCAGTCCATCCATAATTAGACTGTTTATTAAATAGAGCCTATCAGTCCATCCATAATCAGACTGTTTAATAAACAGAGCCTATCAGTCCATCCATAATCAGACTGTTTATTAAACAGAGCCTATCAGTCCATCCATAATCAGACTGTTTATTAAACAGAGCCTATCAGTCCATCCATAATCAGACTGTTTATTAAACAGAGCCTATCTACCACTCTAAATTCCAAGCATCTGCCTCTAACCCTAGGAAGCTCTTTGCCACCTTCTCCTCCCTGCTGAATCCCCCCTCCCTCTCTGTGGATGACTTCGTCAACCATTTTGAAAAGAAGGTTGATGACATCCGATCCTTGTTTGTTAAGTCAAATGACACCGCTGGTCCTGCTCACACTGCCCTACCCTATGATTTGACTTCTTTCTCCCCTCTCTCTCCAGATTAAATCTTGCGACTTGTGACGGCCGGCCGCCCAACAACCTGCCCACTTGACCCTATCCCCTCCTCTCTTCTCCAGACCATTTCCGGAGACCTTCTCCCTTACCTCACCTCGCTCATCAACTCATTCTTGACCGCTGGCTATGTCCCTTCCGTCTTCAAGAGAGCGAGAGTTGCACCCCTTTTCAAAAAACCTACACTCGATCCCTCCGATGTCAACAACTACAGACCAGTATCCCTTCTTTATTTTCTCTCCAAAACTCTTGAGCTAACTCTCTCTCCTCTGCTCTCATCCTTCTAGACCTATCTACTGCCATTGATACTGTGAACCATCAGATCCTCCTCTCCACCCTCTCCGAGTTGGGCATCTCCGGCGCGGCTCACTCTTGGATTGCGTCCTACCTGACAGGTCGCTCCTACCAGGTGGCGTGGCGAGAATCTGTCTCCACACCACGTGCTCTCACCACAGGGCTCAGTTCTAGGCCCTCTCCTATTCTCGCTACACACCAAGTCACTTGGCTCTGTCATATCCTCACATGGCCTCTCCTATCATTGCTACGCAGACGACACACAATTAATCTTCTCCTTTCCCCCCTTCTGATAACCAGGTGGCGAATCGCATCTCTGCATGTCTGGCAGACATATCAGTGTGGATGACGGATCACCACCTCAAGCTGAACCTCGGCAAGACGGAACTGCTCTTCCTCCCGGGGAAGGACTGCCCGTTCCATGATCTCGCCATCACGGTTGACAACTCCGTTGTGTCCTCCTCCCAGAGTGCAAAGAGCCTTGGCGTGACCCTGGACAACACCCTGTCGTTCTCCGCTAACATCAAGGCGGTGACCCGATCCTGTAGGTTCATGCTCTACAACATTCGCAGAGTACGACCCTGCCTTACACAGGAAGCGGCACAGGTCCTAATCCAGGCACTTGTCATCTCCTGTCTGGATTACTGCAACTCGCTGTTGGCTGGGCTCCCTGCCTGTGCCATTAAACCCCTACAACTCATCCAAAATGCCGCAGCCTGTCTGGTGTTCAACCTTCCCAAGTTCTCTCACGTCACCCCGCTCCTCCGCACACTCCACTGGCTTCCAGTTGAAGCTCGCATCTGCTACAAGACCATGGTGCTTGCCTACGGAGCTGTGAGGGGAACGGCACCTCCGTACCTTCAGGCTCTGATCAGTCCCTACACCCAAAAGAGGGCATCCACCTCTGGCCTGCTGGCCCCCATACCTCTGCGGAAGCACAGTTCCCGCTCAGCCCAGTCAAAACTGTTCGCTGCTCTGGCTCCCTAATGGTGGAACAAGCTCCCTGACGACGCCAGGACAGCGGAGTCACTCACCACCTTCCGGAGACACTTGAAACCCCACCTCTTTAAGGAATACCTGGGATAGGATAAAGTAATCCTTCTACCCACCCTTACCCCACCCCCAAAAAAAATATATATATACAGTGGGGAGAACAAGTATTTGATACACTGCCGATTTTGCAGGTTTTCCTACTTACAAAGCATGTAGAGGTCTGTAATTTTTACCATAGGTACACTTCAACTGTGAGAGACGGAATCTAAAACAAAAATCCAGAAAATCACATTGTATGATTTTTAAGTAATTCATTTGCATTTTATTGCATGACATAAGTATTTGATCACCTACCAACCAGTAAGATTTCCGGCTCTCACAGACCTGTTAGTTTTTCTTTAAGAAGCCCTCCAGTTCTCCACTCATTACCTGTATTAATTGCACCTGTTTGAACTCGTTACCTGTATAAAAGACACCTGTCCACACACTCAATCAAACAGACTCCAACCTCTCCACAATGGCCAAGACCAGAGAGCTGTGTAAGGACTTCAGGGATAAAATTGTAGACCTGCACAAGGCTGGGATGGGTTACAGGACAATAGGCAAGCAGCTTGGTGAGAAGGCAACAACTGTTGGCGCAATTATTAGAAAATGGAAGAAGTTCAAGATGACTGTCAATCACCCTCGGACTTGGGCTCCATGCAAGATCTCACCTCGTGGGGCATCAATGATCATGAGGAAGGTGAGGGATCAGCCCAGAACTACACGGCAGGACCTGGTCAATGACCTGAAGAGAGCTGGGACCACAGTCTCAAAGAAAACCATTAGTAACACACTACGCCGTCATGGATTAAAATCCTGCAGCGCTGTTGTTATTCTGTCTCTCACTGTTCAAATAAACCTACCATTAAAAGTATAGACTGATCATGTCTTTGTCAGTGGGCAAACGTACAAAATCAGCAGGGGATCAAATATTTTTTTCCCTCACTGTAGCGCAACTGAACAGAAAACCTGGTTTCAAAAAACTAATAAAGCAACACCTCACGGCACAACGCCTCTCCCCATGTGACCTACTTGTTGTGTGTATGTACATGGACATGTATGTGTAACTGATAGAGGTTCATGTTTTTAAATGCGTGTAAATTGTAAAGTTTTTTGTCTGTAATGCGGTCCTCTGTAGCTCAATTGGTAGAGCACGGCGCTTGTAACGCCAGGGTAGTGGGTTCGATCCCCGGGACCACCCATACGTAAAAATGTATGCACACATGACTGTCAGTCGCTTTGGATAAAAGCGTCTGCTAAATGGCATATTATTATATTATTATAATTTTTCGTCGGACCCCAGTAAAACTAGCTGTAGCTATTGGCATCAGCTAATGGATATCCTAATAAATCTAATCAAATCAAGTCCTGGACTTCTATATCTGGCGGTGTGAAAGGAAGGCCCTTAAAATTGTTAAAGACACCCAAGCCATAGATTGTTCTCTCTGTTTCCGCAGGGCAAGCGGTACCGGTGCATCAAGTCTGACACCAACAGGCTCCTGAACAGCTTCTATCCCCAATCCCTAATGCTGCTAAATAGCTAACAGAATGGCTAACTAAATAGCTAACTAAAAGGCTAACTAAAAGGCTAACTAAATGGCTAACTAAATAGCTAACTAAATGGCTAACTAAATGGCTACACGGAGTTGACCTTTGTATTTGATTTTTATGCACACTCACAGGATTCTACACACTCATGCAACTGACACTCCAACACACACACACACTCACTTCATCTGCTCACACACACATAACATGCACACACACACACACACACACACACACACACACACACACACACACACACACACACACACACACACACACACACACACACACACATACAATCATCATTTACGCTGCTGCTACTCTGTTTATCATATGCCCTGTTACCTAGTCCCTTTACCCCGATACATATCTACCTCTATCACTCCAGTATCCCTGCACATTATAAATATGGTATTGAACTGAACCTGTATATAGTCACCCGAGTGGCGCAGCGGTCTAAGGCACTGCATCTCAGTGCTTGAGGCGCCACTACAGACCCCCTGGTTCGATTCCAGGCTGTATCACAACCGGACGTGATTGGGAGTCCTATAGGGCGGCGCACAATTGGCCCAGCGTCGTCCGGGTTTGGCCGGTGTAGGCCGGGTTTGGCCCAGCGTCGTCCGGGTTTGGCCGGTGTAGGCCGGGTTTGGCCCAGCGTTGTCCGGGTTTGGCCGGGGTAGGTGTGTATTGTAAAGAAGAATTTGTTCTTAACTGACTTGCCTCGTTAAATAAAGGTTAAATAAAAAAACCTTACCTCCAGTATCCCTGCACATTTTAAATATGGTATTGAACTGAACCTGTATATAGTCACCTTACCCCTATACATATCTGTGCCACTAGAGATCCTGGTTTGAATCCAGGCTCTGTCGTAGCCGGCCGCGACCGGGAGACCCATGGGGTGGCGTACAATTGGCCCAGCGTCGTCCAGGTTAGGGGAGAGAATGGCCGGCAGGGATGTAGCTCAGTTGGCAGAGCATGGCGTTTGCAACGCCAGGGTTGTGGGTTCGATTCCCAAGGGGGCCAGTATGAAAAATAAAAAAATGCATGCACTCACTTAACTGTAAGTCGCTCTGGATAAGAGCGTCTGCTAAATGACAAAAATGTAAATCACAAAAATGTACCTCTATCACTCCAGTATCCCTGCACATTATAAATATGGTATTGAACTGACCCTGTATATAGTATGATTACCCCTATACATTTTAGTCATTTAGCAGACGCTCTTATCCAGAGCGACTTACAGTTAGTGAGCGTATACATTTTTCATACTGGCCCCCCGTGGGAATCGAACCCACAACCCTGGCGTTGCAAGTGCCATGCTCTACCAACTGAGCTACACAGAGCCTACATATCTACCTCCATCACTCCAGTATCACTGCACATTGTTAATATGTTATTGAACCTGTATGTAGCTTCTTAGTTCTCGTGTTCTTCTTATTTCTTATTTTTATATCTAATGTGTTTTTCTTCTACCTTGTTATTTTTAGTGCTACATTGATATTGATTACTGCATTGTTGGGTTTGGAACTTGCAAGAAAGACATTTCACTGTACTTGTGCACGTGACATTAAAACTTGAAAAAACTTGAAAACACGAAACATGGTGCACACTTTGTGAATTCAATGTGTATTAAATCATATGAAATAATGTCATTAAAATAAAATTGACTCACCCACCTGTATACATGTTGAAACATGTTTTTCTTTGTTTGGGCTAATAGTTAATGTGGCTTACCTGAGCACATTGTAATTGTTCCACGTAGACAGCAGAACTCTCAGTACCTTCCTGTAACATTCCTTTGTTCATTGGGCAGACCAATTACAGCGCTGCGACTCCGGCGGTGACTGTACATCTTAATGACCCCAGCGTTAACCTTCAGAGTTCTCCCATTGGTCATTGGTCTTGCCTCAGCTGTGGAACGCGCCCATGATATTTACTCCCCACCTCTATCTACTCTCTGGGGTGGGGACAGATGTGGTTCATCACCAGCCCAATGACCCTTGACCTCTACCAGCACCTGGCAGGGGGTTGGCGGGAAATGGGAGACAGAGAAATGGGTAAGACGAGGGAGGCAGGGAGGTGAGACAGGGGAGAGTGTTATTCTTGTCTGCCCAGCGGAGCGTCTCGGACACAGTGATAATGAGTCCTCTGTGGAGCTGAGGGGTGATGGGCCTGTGGTGTGTGGTGTGTGGTGTGTGGTGTGTGGTGTGTGGTGTGTGTGTGTGTGTGGACCAGCTCTGTGGAGTGGAGGGGTTATGGGCCGTTGCTCAGAGGGGAACTAGCTTGTCCAGACAGGCCATGGGCCGCTGCACTTTACAGCCCTGTCCAATCATCACCTGTGGAGGGTCTGTGTGTGAGCCAAGACAGGGCCTGGGCTGAGGACCGTGGCAGGCAGGCTGTAAACCAGTGCCACGTCCCATTTCCCAGCTGGAAGCCTGACTGGTTTAGGAGGAATAACTGGGTCTCATCTGAACCCCAGCAAAGCAAACAGTCCCGGCAGAGAGAGAGAGAGGAGAAAGAAAGAGAGAGCAGAGAGAGAGAGGAGAAAGAAAGAGAGAGCAGAGAGAGCGAGCAAGAGAGAGAGAGAGAGAGAGAGAGCGAGAGAGAGGAGAAAGAAAGAGAGAGCAGAGAGAGCGAGCGAGAGAGAGAGAGAGAGAGAGAGGAGAAATTAAGAGAGAGCAGAGAGAGAGATGAGAAAGAAAGAGAGAGCAGAGAGAGCGAGCGAGAGCGAGAGAGAGAGAGAGAGGAGAAATTAAGAGAGAGCAGAGAGAGAGGAGAAAGAAAGAGAGCGCAGAGAGACAGAGAGAACAGAGAGAGAGAGAGAGAGAGAAAGAGAGAGAGAGCAGAGAGAGAGAGAGAGGAGAAAGAACGAGAGAGCAGCGAGAGCGAGGGAGAGAGAGAGAGAGAGAGAGAGAGAGAGAGGAGAAAGAAAGAGAGAGCAGAGAGAGCGAGCGAGAGAGAGAGAGAGAGAGAGAGGAGAAATTAAGAGAGAGCAGAGAGAGAGAGGAGAAAGAAAGAGAGAGCAGAGAGACAGAGAGAACAGAGAGAGAGAGAGAGAAAGAGAGAGAGAGCAGAGAGAGAGAGAGAGAGAGGAGAAAGAACGAGAGAGCAGCGAGAGCGAGGGAGAGAGAGAGAGAGAGAGAGAGAGAGGAGAAAGAAAGAGAGAGAGAGCAGAGAGAGCAGAGAGAGACGAGAGAGAGAGAGAGAGAGAGAGAGTAGAAAGAAAGAGAGAGCAGAGAGAGAGAGAGAGAGAGAGAGAGAGCGAGAGAGAGAGAGGAGAAAGAAAGAGAGAGCAGAGAGAGCGAGAGAGAGAGAGAGAGAGGGGAGAGAGAGAGAGAGAGAGAGAGGAGAAAGAAAGAGAGAGCAGAGAGAGCGAGAGAGAGAGAGAGAGAGAGAGAGAGAGAGAGAGAGAGAGAGAGCAGAGAGAGAGAGAGAGAGAGAGAGAGAGAGAGAGAGAGAGAGAGAGAGAGAGAGAGAGAGAGAGAGAGAGAGAGAGAGAGAGAGAGAGAGAGAGAGAGAAAGTCGTGATGTTCCAGTGTTCCAGATGTTCCAGGGCAGGAGGCTGGAGCGTTCTCTGTTGCCGTGCGTTACAGGCTCAGAGTGTAATATACGCCTGGTGGTTAAACGAGAACAGGAAGCAGGAAATGAGAGCATCTGGGCCGCGGCATGTGTGTGTGTGTGACCAGCAGCAGGTTTCACCAATCTCCGTTAGATAGGGCTGAGGGTCAGGCTCTGGTCGCTCCATATTTCCCTCTCAGTCTCTTAGGGCTGAGGGTCAGGCTCTGGTCGCTCCATATTTCCCTCTCAGTCTCTTAGGGCTGAGTGTCAGGCTCTGGTCGCTCCATATTTCCCTCTCAGTCTCTTAGGGCTGAGGGTCAGGCTCTGGTCGCTCCATATTTCCCTCTCAGTCTCTTAGGGCTGAGGGTCAGGCTCTGGTCGCTCCATATTTCCCTCTCAGTCTCTTAGGGCTGAGGGTCAGGCTCTGGTCGCTCCATATTTCCCTCTCAGTCTCTTAGGGCTGAGGGTCCGGCTCTGGTCGCTCCATATTTCCCTCTCAGTCTCTTAGGGCTCTGAGGGTCAGGCTCTGGTCGCTCCATATTTCCCTCTCAGTCTCTTAGGGCTGAGGGTCCGGCTCTGGTCGCTCCATATTTCCCTCTCAGTCTCTTAGGGCTCTGAGGGTCAGGCTCTGGTCGCTCCATATTTCCCTCTCAGTCTCTTAGGGCTGAGGGTCAGGCTCTGGTCGCTCCATATTTCCCTCTCAGTCTCTTAGGGCTGAGGGTCAGGCTCTGGTCGCTCCATATTTCCCTCTCAGTCTCTTAGGGCTGAGGGTCAGGCTCTGGTCGCTCCATATTTCCCTCTCAGTCTCTTAGGGCTGAGGGTCAGGCTCTGGTCGCTCCATATTTCCCTCTCAGTCTCTTAGGGCTGAGGGTCAGGCTCTGGTCGCTCCATATTTCCCTCTCAGTCTCTTAGGGCTGAGGGTCAGGCTCTAGTCGCTCCATATTTCCCTCTCAGTCTCTTAGGGCTGAGGGTCAGGCTCTGGTCGCTCCATATTTCCCTCTCAGTCTCTTAGGGCTGAGGGTCAGGCTCTGGTCGCTCCATATTTCCCTCTCAGTCTCTTAGGGCTGAGGGTCAGGCTCTGGTCGCTCCATATTTCCCTCTCAGTCTCTTAGGGCTCTGAGGGTCAGGCCACGGAGGGGGGCTAAGCGGTGTGTATTGGGAGGCAGGCTGGGAGCTGTGTGGGTTAGGGAGGGAGTGCAGATTGTGTGGTTCAGGAGGGGGTTTGTGCGTGGTACACAGCAGGGAGTAACTCTAGCAGGCGGGAGAATTTTGAGCCATGGAAACTCAGGGAAAGGAGAGAGAAGGGCAAGCAGTTGGTGTGGGAAAAGGTGAAGGGGGAGAGGGAAAGGGGGAGGGGGGAGGGGGGGGAATAAGATGGGAGAGGGGGGAGGGAGGGGGAATAAGATGGGAGAGGGGGAGGGAGGGGGAAAGGGGGAGGGGGAGGAAAGGAGAGGGAGAGGGAAAGGGGGAGGGAAATGGGGAGGGGAAGGGAGGAGGGAGAGGGCAGGCTGTTATGACAAACTGCCTGCTATGTTCATTAGTTGGTTAGAGAGATACTGTAATACTGCATGGCTGAGCTAAACGGCAGAGTTACACTAGCATTACACAGCTAGGAACACGTCAGAGGGAAACCAAAATATATCTTTTTTGAAAAACTGGGAAATAGACAAAGCACAGTGCAATTGCTAATGTTTTGTTTTGTATATCGGTTAGTATAAACATTGAGAAACTCTCAGCAAACTCCTCCACATTCTCTCCAACAAAAGCCCAAGCAGTGACCAGCTAAGAAAACAGGTAGCTTCTTAGACCTAGAAGGGAAATAGAGCAAATTGGTGAGGATCTGAAAAGCGTCTGGGTGAACATAGAATAATAAACGTGACAGAGTTTATTTTGACTTTGGCAGATAAATTCAGGCTAATTGGCTTCCTTAACGAGGGTGACATTTCTCAGGCTTAACGAGGGTTCTGAAAGGTGAGAGTGTTCCAATAGGAAGCTAGAGAGGGTTCTGAAAGATTAGGGTGTTCCAACAGGAAGTTAGAGAGCTTGTTCACTGATCGGACTCCATCCATCTTCACCGGGTGGTATGAGACACACACACACACACACTTTCCTCTGAGAGCTTGGTTTGTGGACTGTTTCACTCTGGGCTCAGAGTAATGGGTCTGTAGGTAACGTTAGACCCGGGACCAGCGATGTGAGGAATGTGAAAGCATTTAGCTGAAACAGGGAAACCTCCATCTCCATCATAACACACTCACACCGACACACACACATGAAAGTCTCTCTCTGTCTCTGTCTCTCGCTCTCATCTCCATCATAATGTTTTAATCAGCTAATAAATGGTTCTGTCTGGAATGATGAAACTATATCCAAGTCCAGGTGTAAAACATTTCTCACGGCTCTGCCTGACTGAAGAGTAGAAACCCTCCCAAATGACACCCTATTCCCTATCTAGTAACCTACTTTTGACCAGGAGCCAAACGACTAAATAGGGAGTAGGGTACCATTTGGGTCATAGGTAGTGCACTAGATAGGGAATAGGGTGCCATTTGGGACTCAATTTAATTCTCATGGGATATACATGTACAGTGTTGAATCTAACAAAGTGCAGCCGTCATGTTCAAACTGTAATGAAACACAAGTTAAAAGGCAGTGTAGAACCTATTCCTCAATGCCAGAAACACATATAATAGTAACTTAGAGCACCCCAAGAAAACAATCCCAGATTACAAAGTCTTAAATCAATTGTTTTGTAATGCTGTTCTATAAGTTGGGTTTGAGGTTTTCTCCAAATCAGCTCTAACTTCAGAAAAACAATCCCACAAAGGCTTTGGGTCGGTGTCACATGGTGAATGAAAAACTTGGGGTACATTTGTGAGAACGAGGCGGGCGAATTGGGAGGCTACTCATCAACCTTTATCTCGGCCAGGTCGCAGTAGTAAAATGAGAACCTGGTTAAATAAAGGTGAAATAAATAAATACAAATAAATAAATAAATCTGCGGGGCACATTTCATCGCTGAGAACTTCAACAGCTATAACAAAGGAAGGAAGGCTTCAGCAAGAAGTTGCTTCTAAAGCATCTCAAACAGCCAGCAGCAGAGACCGGGCATGGACAAGAAGTTGCTTCTAAAGCATCTCAAACAGCCAGCAGCAGAGACCGGGCAAGCAGAGACCGGGCATGGACAAGGAGTTGCTTCTAAAGCATCTCAAACAGCCAGCAGCAGAGACCGGGCATGGACAAGGAAGTAATAATAATAATAATATGCCATTTAGCAGACGCTTTTATCCAAAGCGACTTACAGTCATGCGTGCCTACATTTTTACGTATGGGTGGTCCCGGGGATCGAACCCACTACCCTGGCGTTACAAGCGCCATGCTCTACCAATTGAGCCACAGAGGACCACTGGGTAATTAAAAGAGCTAGCTTGCTACAGTACCTCGATTCGGTCTTATGTAGCAACATTTGAAATTGTATTTTTTACATTGGATAAAAGTAAATGCAAATTAATTACTTAAAAATCATACAATGTGATTTTCTGGATTTTTGTTTTAGATTCCGTCTCTCACAGTTGAAGTGTACCTATGATAAAAATTACAGACCTCTACATGATTTGTAAGTAGGAAAACCTGCAAAATCGGCAGTGTATCAAATACTTGTTCTCCCCACTGTATATATGTATATATTATTTTTTTACATCAATGTTTTATTATTTCAATTCATAGGATTCATACAATACATTTATAGATATATATATTTTTTTATCCCCCCCACCGGCAATCTGATAACATGTAAAATAAATCATGAGATAAAAACAAAACAATTAAAATTATATAATAAATTTACTGAACAATTTATAATCTAGCCTCAGAAATAGTGACAAATTATTGATACACATTCATGGATGTAAAGGCCTGTTGGTTAAAAGTTCAGAAATGTCCACTGCTGCTTTTTCCCATGTGTCCAGGGTGGACACCTTGGCCCTGTGGATCCTGGCCGTGGAGAGCTCCATAACTACAATTTCCTTAAATGTGAGCAGCCATTGTTGCAATGGTAACTGATGAAGTGGAATCCACCTTTGTACAGTCATTTTCTTAGCAGCTGTGGAACCCTGCCAACCACACTCTCCGTTGACGTTCTGACAAGTGCAAATCGGAGTCATCACAAAGCAACATCACTATTGGATCTAATGGCAGTATTTGATCTATAAGTACAGAGATGACATCGTTGACTGTCCCCCAGAATTCAACCACCCCCGGGCATTTCCACAGCACGTGCTGAAAAGTACCAAGGTCCCCTGTGGTGCTGAACTCACATAATGGGGATGGACTAATACCCATGTGATGTCTTATTTGAGGTGTCAGATAGGTTCCATGGGAAAATGTGTCATTCATTAATTGGTGATTGGGGTTTCTAGATGATCCAAAAATATTTTTCCATACTGTCTCCCAATTTATTTGTCTGTCAGCAAGTGTAAAATCCTTTTCCCATGCGAGAATTAATTGACTATAGATATCAGAAACAACTCCTTTTGAGGGGTGTCTGTCCGTTAGAAGTTTGACCAATGGGTGTACTGCTAATTCTGCTCCCCAGGGGACCCCATAGGCTGGCATGGATAGGCGGAGTTGAAGGTAAAGACAAAATGATGAACCTGGGACATTAAAACACTGGCGGATTTCCTGGAAACTGATGAGTCCATTTACATTGATGAACCTGGGACATTAAAACACTGGCGTGAACGGTCCTCCATTTCAGCCATCTTGAGCTGCATCTTCTCCAGTTGTGAAGAACAGTTGTTGATTTTCCATTTGCGTTCCCTATTTTCACCTTGCAGATTGTCCACTTTAGTAGACAGATTGTCAATCACTTTCATCCGTCTCTCAACGTCGATTGTAAGAGCTTCAACAGCCGCTAAAGTCTCTTGAGGTCTTCTGTTGAGTGGTTCCACCACCCGTTGTAGCATATCCTTGAGAGAGTTCTGTTGCTTGGCCAACGCCTCAGAAATCGCGCCAGCTATGAAGGCCTCAGTTTCAGTGCTGAGGGCTGTCTTCTGACGCTTAACTATAGGGGAAGAAGTTGGAGAAGCGTCGGTTTTCTTGCCTCCTTGGGTAGTCGGCATTGTTAGTCAGTCTTGGGTTCGTTTTTTAAGAGTTCATTATCGAAATATTGTAATAAAATATGAAAAAATAGGTATTGGGTTTGCAGAGCTCTAGTGACTAGCGACCATAACGCCCGTTGGTCATGTGACGTCATCCGGATAACCTGCTTTCTAAGTACACCGACCTTGGTACACCGACATCCCTCCTATAACAAAGCTGTCGATGAGTCGGGCAGCATTGATCTGTCCCAATCCAACGGAGAGATGTTAAGCTCAACTCCACGGCCCATGGGAGACTGGACACTCGCAAGGCGTAGGAGATTGGGGAGGCAGTCTGGCCACCCTTCATCTATCCGAAAAGATCAGATCCAGCTATCAAACAGCTTTGTCCCGCTTGAGACAGACCTACCAGCCCCGGGAGTCAGCACGGATCCTGGGTGTATACCAACAGGCCACCGAGTGGCACCCTCCCCCACGGCCACCCAGTGACACCCTCCCCCACGGCCACCCAGTGGCACCCTCCCCCACGGCCACCCAGTGACACCCTCCCCCACGGCCACCCATTGGCACCCTCCCCCACGGCCACCCAGTGACACCCTCCCCTACGGCCACCCAGTGACACCCTCCCTCACGGCCGCCCAGTGACACCCTCCCCCACGGCCACCCCAGTTCACCAGGTCGTTTCCCCATCGGATTTCATCACGACCACCATCATTGTGGGCAGCTCGATGGTGAGAGATTTTGGCCTGCCTACGATCTGTGGACCGACCAAGGTCCACTGTCACCCAGGAGCCCGTGTCCATGACATCATCTCCCTCCTGTCCACAGTTCTGGACAACTATCGTCACTCACGTAGATTTTAACTACACAATGGTTATTGTGAGTAACCTAATTTATGTTCCTTTAACTCCGCCTTCTAGTAAGTTTATACAAACTGTCATCTCCTACCATTTTGTTAGATTGGAGACTGTCAGAAAACGGGGTTGTAAAGTTAATAATTTGGTTGTTATTCCATTGGTTACCTCAAGACAGATGCCCTAGGGGCAGAGTGGCCCACATTCATTGAATATGGCGCTTTTAAATGTTAGAGCAATCACTAGTAAAACCTTTCTCGTGAATGACCTCATTACTGAGCGCAAAGTTGATTGCTTGTTTATCACTGAAACATGGCTGTCATCAGACTGTAGTGCCGCTCTTATTGAATCCCTATCCCCACCACCTTCTTCAAAACAGTTTTTAATTGCATATCTGAAGAAGTGCAAGCTATTGTTAATCATTCCCTGTTCACTTTCCCCACTGAACTAAAAACAGCTATGGTGAAACCCCTTCTGAAGAAAGGTCATCTGGATTCTTCAGCTCTAAGTAATTTTCAACCAATCTCCAACCTTTCATTCTTGAGCAACATTCTGGAGAAATTGGTTTAAGTGCCAACTGTATTGGAAAAATTCCAATCTGGCTGTCATGCCCACCACAGCATAGAGACAGCCTTAGTTACAGTGGTAAATTATCTTAAGAGTCAACACAGATGCCAAACAGCTCTCTGTCCTTGTACTCTTGGATTTAAGTGCTGCATTCGACACTGTTGACCATGATGTCCTTCTGGACAGACTGGAGAAATGGGTTGGCCTCTCCGGTCCAGTTCTAAATTTGTTTAGGACCTACAGTATTTAACCGGTCGAGAGTTTTTTGTCACCCTTGATGAACATAACTCAGAGAAAATGCATATCACATGTGGCGTTCCACAAGGTTTGATTTTGGGTCCAGTACTGTTCAGTTTATATATGTTACCCCTTGGCAGCGTTAACAGAAAGCACAGCATTGATTTTCACTGCTACTCAAACGATACACAACTTAACATTTCTGTGTCACAAGGATTTTAGCTCCACGGATAAATTATCAGACTGTATCAGTGATTTAAATACTTGGATGGCTCACAACTTCCTCCAGCTAAATCAAAACAAGACCGAGGTACTTATTGTTGGAGCCAAAGCACAGAGAGAGAATCTGGCCGCACATTATAATTCACAGGCAATAAAGATAAAATACCAGGTAAAAAACCCAGGTGTTATTTTAGATTCTGAACTAAATTTCGAATCACACATTAGGAATGTGACCAAAATAGCTTTATACCACCTGGGGAACATTGCCAAGGTACGTCCGTTTCTCTCTCAGGCTGATACAGAGATGACTCATCCATGCTTGTATTACAAGCAGGCTTGACTACTGTAATGCTCTCCTGTCTGGTCTACCTAAGAAAGCCATTGGTCAACTGAAAAACATGCAGAATGCTGCAGCACGGGTACTGACCAAGACCAGACGGAGAGCACACATTACACCGGTTTTAAGGTCTCTGCACTGGGCTGCCTGTGAGTTTTAGAATTATTCTATTGGTTTGAAATCAATCCATGATTGTGCACCCCAATACATGTCAGACATGCTTTTAAGTGATGTAGTCAGTAGGTCCCTCAGGTCCTCTGGCACTGGGCCTCTTAACTATCCCAAAGCCTTGGACCAAGAGGCATGGAGAGGCAGCCTTTAGTTAGTATGCCCCCCCAGCCTCTGGAATAGCCTGCCGGAGAACCTAAGGGGGGCCAAAACTGGACATATTTAAAAGAGATCGTAGCTTTTCTGTTCTTTAGGGATCTTTTTAGTCCTTCAGTTTTTATTGTTGTTCTTTTGTTTTTGTATCCTCTTATGTTTGTTGTTGTCTAGTAAATATTGTTTTGGTTAGTTTTTTCCTGTGAAGGACGTTGTGTTGCATTATATGTCTGAAATATAAATCAAGCTTGATTTGATTTGATTTGATTTGATGAAGAAATAGAAATAGAAATAGAAAGTGTCCAGCTAAAAATATTTTATAAATATTTAATAATTATTAGATGATTCTTACCCAGACACACTTGTCTAAATTGATGGGTCATGTGAAAGAAATGCTATAACCCCCAGCCACATTTGACATTTTAGTCATTTAGCAGACGCTCTTATCCAGAGCAATTTACAGTTAGTGAGTGCATACATTATTCATACTGCCCCCCCCCCCTTGGGAATCGAACCCACAACCCTGGCGTTGCAAGCGCCATGCTCTACCAACTGAGCTACAGGAGGCACATCTAGCTGAGTGGATGGGTCACTATTGTCTAGACATGTACAGATGTTCATGAAATACAAAAGATGGCCGTACTCACCTCCAGACACACCTGGCTAACTTAATGGGTTATGTCATCATCTGGCGAAGTGGAGTCTTTTGTTTAGACATGTAGCTAGCTAGCTAAGCAATGAACCATAATCCCAACATAGTGGAGTCTTTTGTTTAGACATGTAGCTAGCTAGCTAAGCAATGAACCATAATCCCAACATAGTGGAGTCTTTTGTTTAGACATGTAGCTAGCTAGCTAAGAAATGAACCATAATCCCAACATAGTGGAGTCTTTTGTTTAGACATGTAGCTAGCTAGCTAAGCAATGAACCATAATCCCAACATAGTGGAGTCTTTTGTTTAGACATGTAGCTAGCTAGCTAAGCAATGAACCATAATCCCAACATAGTGGAGTCTTTTGTTTAGACATGTAGCTAGCTAGCTAAGCAATGAACCATAATCCCAACCCATACAAACGGATTGTCATAGCTAGCCACCATACACGAAATGCTGTAGTATGAATCTGCAGGTAGCTAAAGCTAACCAATGACTGGAACGAACTGCAAAAATCTCTGAAGCTGGAGACTCTTATCTCCCTCACTAACTTTAATCATCAGTTGTCAGAGCAGCTTACCGATCACTGCACCTGTACACAGCCCATCTGAAATTAGCCCACCCATCCCCATATTGTTATTTATTTTGCTCATTTGCAACCCAGTATCTCTATTTGCACATCATCTTCTGCACATCTATCACTCCAGTGTTAATACTATTATTTTGCACTATGGCCTATTTATTGCCTTACCTCCATAACTTACTACATTTGCACACACTGTATATAGATTTTCTATTGTGTTATTGACTGTACGTTTTGTTTATTCCATATGTATCTCTGTGTTGTTGTTGTTTTTATCGCACTGCTTTGCTTTATCTTGGTCAGGTCGCAGTTGTAAATGAGAACTTGTTCTCAACTGGCTTACCTGGTTAAATAAAGGTCAAATAAAATAAAAATAAAAAAACAACTACGTTCAATGCTAGCTAGCTAGCTAACATTAGGCTATAACTAGCAATGCAAATTACTTTCTGAGATATTAATAATATTACTACACGTTCGCTAGATAGTGAACAGCACGCTTTAACTTGCAATGAAAACAGCTTTCTGACAAAATTAGAAACGTATAATATCTGAAAATTATAACTAGACTCTTACCCGTATACATGGATGAACGCTTCACGGCAGCCTGGAACCACTTTAACTAAGTAAGACGTCCTGTGTCGTTTCTGTTGTGTTTGTAGCTAGCTACAGCTTGTTTGGCCCATTGTGTCAAGTCACTCCGGTTCACACTGACCGCGTGCAGAAAGTAGTCCATCACAACTTCTTCCCACTGATCTTTCTCGATAGCGCCTGCTAAATTCAGGGCAGCAATGTTGTTGTGAGCAGTAGCAACACTTTTTGCAGTTCTCCATGGCTAACGTTATACCTTTCAAAAAAGCCGCATTAGAAAGGATTACCTACACATACTGAGCAGCTCATATTATAGACAGAAGCATGCTACATGGCAGATCAATCCAATTATCTCAGCTAATCATGGCTAGCGGGAAGGTTCCTTTCTTTTTCCATGGCTAAACCAACTGGGCTTGTAATTTAACAATTGTATTCGTTGTTGGTAAACACTAAAGTGCATTATGGGTAACGTAGTAAGTTAGCTTTCGTTTTTGATGGAATTGTTGTGTGACGGAGATATAGCTGAACTGCGAGCCACGCTCTTTTTGCTCCGTTAGCCCAGTATTTTATACAGGCAACATACAGGCTACCTCACATGGTGTACAAGTTAATACATGTCAACTGCTTCAGTGGAACTCCAGACTAACTCGTCATTAGCAGCGGATAAGATCCCCAAATGTGGGAATTACCCCCAGAGCATCTGTAAATCGCTCTGGCCCTGGAGCTAGCAAGGGAAGGCTCCCCTGAGCCGTCCTGACTACGGTCTGGAGGCGAGGCAGGAAAGGAAGAAAAATGACAAAAGAAAGGACAAAAGGAAAGGACAAAAGGAAAGGACAAAAGGAAAGGAAACATGTTTGTTATTAAAGGCACATGAAAGTACAAATGTTCCAGAAGGCATTTCTGCCAAAAAAAAAGCATTTTGATTAAATTTTTTTTTTTTTAAATACGTTCAAATGCCTCTCCCGTGAAGTAGTAACGTGCTTCCTGGAACGGGTCACATGTCGATAACATAGCTACGTTTGTCACTGGTACGGGCTAGTAAATATCCTAAACCTAGCCAGTGAAAACCGTCTAGGTCTAGGTTAGCTGCAGCTAAAACCAGAGAGAGGGAGGAGAGAATTCATTTTTTGTTTCATCTGCTGCCGGCTTGCTAATGTTCACTCAAATACTTTTTTTTCCCACAGGTAACTGATGAAATTAGATGTTTATTCTATAAAGATTGTAATTGTGTCAATATGTTGTGAATATTGTAGAAAAATCTTCACAACTGTTTTCCATACTACAAAGTGAAGTGCCTCTTGGCGTGTACAGTAGGGGTTTCCGCCAGTCGGGGCCCTCGGGGCCCTGGACACCGCCCCCCTTACCATGTACAGTAGGGGTTTCCGCCAGTCGGGGCCCTCGGGGCCCTGGACACCGCCCCCTTACCATGTACAGTAGGGGTTTCCGCCAGTCGGGGCCCTCGGGGCCCTGGACACCGCCCCCCTTACCATGTACAGTAGGGGTTTCCGCCAGTCGGGGCCCTCGGGGCCCTGGACACCGCCCCCCTTACCATGTACAGTAGGGGTTTCCGCCAGTCGGGGCCCTCGGGGCCCTGGACACCGCCCCCTTACCATGTACAGTAGGGGTTTCCGCCAGTCGGGGCCCTCGGGGCCCTGGACACCGCCCCCTTACCATGTACAGTAGGGGTTTCCGCCAGTCGGGGCCCTCGGGGCCCTGGACACCGCCCCCTTACCATGTACAGTAGGGGTTTCCGCCAGTCGGGGCCCTCGGGGCCCTGGACACCGCCCCCTTACCATGTACAGTAGGGGTTTCCGCCAGTCGGGGCCCTCGGGGCCCTGGACACCGCCCCCTTACCATGTACAGTAGGGGTTTCCGCCAGTCGGGGCCCCTCGGGGCCCTGGACACCGCCCCCTTACCATGTACAGTAGGGGTTTCCGCCAGTCGGGGCCCTCGGGGCCCTGGACACCGCCCCCCTTACCATGTACAGTAGGGGTTTCCGCCAGTCGGGGCCCTCGGGGCCCTGGACACCGCCCCCCTTACCATGTACAGTAGGGGTTTCCGCCAGTCGGGGCCCTCGGGGCCCTGGACACCGCCCCCTTACCATGTACAGTAGGGGGTTTCCGCCAGTCGGGGCCCTCGGGGCCCTGGACACCGCCCCCCTTACCATGTACAGTAGGGGTTTCCGCCAGTCGGGGCCCTCGGGGCCCTGGACACCGCCCCCTTACCATGTACAGTAGGGGTTTCCGCCAGTCGGGGCCCTCGGGGCCCTGGACACCGCCCCCCTTACCATGTACAGTAGGGGTTTCCGCCAGTCGGGGCCCTCGGGGCCCTGGACACCGCCCCCCTTACCATGTACAGTAGGGGTTTCCGCCAGTCGGGGCCCTCGGGGCCCTGGACACCGCCCCCCTTACCATGTACAGTAGGGGTTTCCGCCAGTCGGGGCCCTCGGGGCCCTGGACACCGCCCCCCTTACCATGTACAGTAGGGGTTTCCGCCAGTCTTCGTGGTTTTTATATGCGGGCAGCATAAATTGTACAATTGTAAACTAACAAAGAATGTTTCAAGTTAGAACCCATGAATATTAGTTAAAATACAGCAGCAACTACATCCATATCTGATAGGGTTCTTTATCTGCTACCTGGACTTCAACACTACTCCTCAACAACATATAGAGGATAGTGAAAGATGGTTTAACGGGCACTTACTTTTCAGGAATCTGTAGGACAAATGAATGAGCTAACCTGTTCATCAGACAGCTTATAGAGACAACTGTTACTGTTACAACAACATCATTAAGAAAGATAAATATAAAGGGGGGGAGGAGCAATATAGTTATCACCATGGGTAATCATTGTTATTGGACGTTTTTTTCCCCTGGAACTCCACCACTAACATTCTGGAACTCCACCACTAACATTCTGGAACTCCACCACTAACATTCTGGAACTCCACCACTAACATTCTGGATCTCCACCACTAACATTCTGGAACTCCACCACTAACATTCTGGAACTCCACCACTAACATTCTGGAACTCCACCACTAACATTCTGGAACTCCACCACTAACATTCTGGAACTCCACCACTAACATTCTGGAACTCCACCACTAACATTCTGGAACTCCACCACTAACATTCTGGAACTCCACCACTAACATTCTGGATCTCCACCACTAACATTCTGGAACTCCACCACTAACATTCTGGAACTCCACCACTAACATTCTGGATCTCCACCACTAACATTCTGGAACTCCACCACTAACATTCTGGATCTCCACCACTAACATTCTGGAACTCCACCACTAACATTCTGGAACTCCACCACTAACATTCTGGAACTCCACCACTAACATTCTGGAACTCCACCACTAACATTCTGGATCTCCACCACTAACATTCTGGAACTCCACCACTAACATTCTGGAACTCCACCACTAACATTCTGGAACTCCACCACTAACATTCTGGAACTCCACCACTAACATTCTGGATCTCCACCACTAACATTCTGGAACTCCACCACTAACATTCTGGAACTCCACCACTAACATTCTGGAACTCCACCACTAACATTCTGGAACTCCACCACTAACATTCTGGAACTCCACCACTAACATTCTGGAACTCCACCACTAACATTCTGGATCTCCACCACTAACATTCTGGAACTCCACCACTAACATTCTGGAACTCCACCACTAACATTCTGGAACTCCACCACTAACATTCTGGAACTCCACCACTAACATTCTGGATCTCCACCACTAACATTCTGGAACTCCACCACTAACATTCTGGAACTCCACCACTAACATTCTGGAACTCCACCACTAACATTCTGGAACTCCACCACTAACATTCTGGAACTCCACCACTAACATTCTGGATCTCCACCACTAACATTCTGGAACTCCACCACTAACATTCTGGAACTCCACCACTAACATTCTGGAACTCCACCACTAACATTCTGGAACTCCACCACTAACATTCTGGAACTCCACCACTAACATTCTGGATCTCCACCACTAACATTCTGGAACTCCACCACTAACATTCTGGAACTCCACCACTAACATTCTGGAACTCCACCACTAACATTCTGGAACTCCACCACTAACATTCTGGAACTCCACCACTAACATTCTGGAACTCCACCACTAACATTCTGGAACTCCACCACTAACATTCTGGAACTCCACCACTAACATTCTGGAACTCCACCACTAACATTCTGGAACTCCACCACTAACATTCTGGAACTCCACCACTAACATTCTGGAACTCCACCACTAACATTCTGGAACTCCACCACTAACATTCTGGAACTCCACCACTAACATTCTGGAACTCCACCACTAACATTCTGGAACTCCACCACTAACATTCTGGAACTCCACCACTAACATTCTGGAACTCCACCACTAACATTCTGGAACTCCACCACTAACATTCTGGAACTCCACCACTAACATTCTGGAACTCCACCACTAACATTCTGGAACTCCACCACTAACATTCTGGAACTCCACCACTAACATTCTGGAACTCCACCACTAACATTCTGGAACTCCACCACTAACATTCTGGAACTCCACCACTAACATTCTGGAACTCCACCACTAACATTCTGGAACTCCACCACTAACATTCTGGAACTCCACCACTAACATTCTGGAACTCCACCACTAACATTCTGGAACTCCACCACTAACATTCTGGAACTCCACCACTAACATTCTGGAACTCCACCACTAACATTCTGGAACTCCACCACTAACATTCTGGAACTCCACCACTAACATTCTGGAACTCCACCACTAACATTCTGGAACTCCACCACTAACATTCTGGAACTCCACCACTAACATTCTGGAACTCCACCACTAACATTCTGGAACTCCACCACTAACATTCTGGAACTCCACCACTAACATTCTGGAACTCCACCACTAACATTCTGGAACTCCACCACTAACATTCTGGAACTCCACCACTAACATTCTGGAACTCCACCACTAACATTCTGGAACTCCACCACTAACATTCTGGAACTCCACCACTAACATTCTGGAACTCCACCACTAACATTCTGGAACTCCACCACTAACATTCTGGAACTCCACCACTAACATTCTGGAACTCCACCACTAACATTCTGGAACTCCACCACTAACATTCTGGAACTCCACCACTAACATTCTGGAACTCCACCACTAACATTCTGGAACTCCACCACTAACATTCTGGAACTCCACCACTAACATTCTGGAACTCCACCACTAACATTCTGGAACTCCACCACTAACATTCTGGAACTCCACCACTAACATTCTGGAACTCCACCACTAACATTCTGGAACTCCACCACTAACATTCTGGAACTCCCCCACTAACATTCTGGAACTCCACCACTAACATTCTGGAACTCCACCACTAACATTCTGGAACTCCCCTATATCCCCAGTTACCGTACTTCACAGGAGAAACTCTGTGCTTACTAAGGGTGAAAAACCAGACCCTGTTATCACCAGACACATGGTCAGTCCCTAGAGAAGCACCCTGGGCTAATTCATAACATCCACCATGACAGTGCCTTTAAAGCAGCGCTGAGCTGGCCATACAGGGGAGACATAGAGA
>NC_059214.1:51537202-51564702 GCF_020615455.1 Coregonus clupeaformis | reverse complement strand
AGTAACGGTTAATCTATTCTGTTTCCCATCATGTCTATAGCAGGGTCTGTCTGTCTGGGGAGGGTCTGTCTGTCTGGGGAGGGTCTGTCTGTCTGGGGAGGGTCTGTCTGTCTGGGGAGGGTCTGTCTGTCTGGGGAGGGTCTGTCTGTCTATAGCAGGGTCTGTCTGTCTGGGGAGGGTCTGTCTGTCTGGGGAGGGGCTGTCTGTCTGGGGAGGGTCTGTCTGTCTGGGGAGGGTCTGTCTGTCTGGGGAGGGTCTGTCTGTCTGGGGAGGGTCTGTCTGTCTGGGGAGGGTCTGTCTGTCTGGGGAGGGTCTGTCTGTCTGGGGAGGGTCTGTCTGTCTGGGGAGGGTCTGTCTGTCTGGGGAGGGTCTCTCTGTCTGGGGAGGGTCTGTCTGTCTGGGGAGGGTCTGTCTGTCTGGGGAGGGTCTGTCTGTCTGGGGAGGGTCTGTCTGTCTGGGGAGGGTCTGTCTGTCTGTCTGGGGAGGGTCTGTCTGTCTGGGGAGGGTCTGTCTGTCTGGGGAGGGTCTGTCTGTCTGGGGAGGGTCTGTCTGTCTGGGGAGGAATTGAATGAGAAACGAGCTGTGCTGTTTTCCTTCTAATCAACCGTGCTAAACAAATGTCATCACTGTGGATACCAGGGGTTGTTCAGCCCAATAAAACCAGAGGAACTTGGGTAATGGGAAGGCTGGAGTCACATGACGTAAACAATAACCACTGCAGAAAGAAGAAGACAATTGATCGATTCATTGTGTGAATAATTAATTAATTAATTATGAGAACAATTGATTGACTGATTGATTGTTGAGAGTATGAGGAAGGGTGGAAGCAGCATAACAGAGTAGAACCACATCTCTCCCCTCATAACAAGCCCTTATAACAGAACCACATCTCTCCCCTCATAACAAGCCCTTATAACAGAACCACATCTCTCCCCTCATAACAAGCCCTTAGAGTAGAACCACATCTCTCCCCTCATAACAAGCCCTTAGAGTAGAACCACATCTCTCCCCTCATAACAAGCCCTTATAACAGAACCACATCTCTCCCCTCATAACAAGCCCTTATAACAGAACCACATCTCTCCCCTCATAACAAGCCCTTATAACAGAACCACATCTCTCCCCTCATAAAAAGCCCTTAGAGTAGAACCACATCTCTCCCCTCATAACAAGCCCTTAGAGTAGAACCACATCTCTCCCCTCATAACAAGCCCTTAGAGTAGAACCACATCTCTCCCCTCATAACAAGCCCTTATAACAGAACCACATCTCTCCCCTCATAACAAGCCCTTAAAGTAGAACCACATCTCTCCCCTCATAACAAGCCCTTATAACAGAACCACATCTCTCCCCTCATAACAAGCCCTTATAACAGAACCACATCTCTCCCCTCATAACAAGCCCTTATAACAGAACCACATCTCTCCCCTCATAACAAGCCTTTATAACAGAACCACATCTCTCCCCGCATAACAAGCCCTTAGAGTATAACCACATCTCTCCCCTCATAACAAGCCCTTATAACAGAACCACATCTCTCCCCTCATAACAAGCCCTTATAACAGAACCACATCTCTCCCCTCATAAAAGCCCTTAGAGAAGAACCACATCTCTCCCCTCATAACAAGCCCTTAGAGTAGAACCACATCTCTCCCCTCATAACAAGCCCTTAGAGTAGAACCACATCTCTCCCCTCATAACAAGCCCTTATAACAGAACCACATCTCTCCCCTCACAACAAGCCCTTAGGGTAGAACCACATCTCTCCCCTCATAACAAGCCCTTAGAGTAGAACCACATCTCTCCCCTCATAACAAGCCCTTACAACAGAACCACATCTCTCCCCTCATAACAAGCCCTTATAACAGAACCACATCTCTCCCCTCATAACAAGCCCTTAGAGTAGAACCACATCTCTCCCCTCATAACAAGCCCTTAGAGTAGAACCACATCTCTCCCCTCATAACAAGCCCTTAGAGTAGAACCACATCTCTCCGCTCATAACAAGCCCTTAGAGTAGAACCACATCTCTCCCCTCATAACAAGCCCTTAGAGTAGAACCACATCTCTCCCCTCGTAACAAGCCCTTATAACAGAACCACATATCTCCCCTCATAACAAGCCCTTAGAGTAGAACCACATCTCTCCCCTAAACAAGCCCTAAGAGTAGAACCACATCTCTCCCCTCATAACAAGCCCTTATAACAGAACCACATCTCTCCCCTCATAACAAGCCCTTATAACAGAACCACATCTCTCCCCTCATAACAAGCCCTTAGAGTAGAACCACATCTCTCCCCTCACAACAAGCCCTTAGAGTAGAACCACATCTCTCCCCTCATAACAAGCCCTTAGAGTAGAACCACATCTCTCCCCTCATAACAAGCCCTTAGAGTAGAACCACATCTCTCTCCTCATAACAAGCCCTTAGAGTAGAACCACATCTCTCCCCTCATAACAAGCCCTTATAACAGAACCACATCTCTCCCCTCATAACAAGCCCTTATAACAGAACCACATCTCTCCCCTCATAACAAGCCCTTAGAGTAGAACCACATCTCTCCCCTCATAACAAGCCCTTAGAGTAGAACCACATCTCTCCCCTCATAACAAGCCCTTAGAGTAGAACCACATCTCTCCCCTCATAACAAGCCCTTATAACAGAACCACATCTCTCCCCTCATAACAAGCCCTTAGAGTAGAACCACATCTCTCCCCTCATAACAAGCCCTTATAACAGAACCACATCTCTCCCCTCATAACAAGCCCTTATTACAGAACCACATCTCTCCCCTCATAACAAGCCCTTATAACAGAACCACATCTCTCCCCTCATAACAAGCCCTTATAACAGAACCACATCTCTCCCCTCATAACAAGCCCTTATAACAGAACCACATCTCTCCCCCTCATAACAAGCCCTTAGAGTAGAACCACATCTCTCCCCTCATAACAAGCCCTTATAACAGAACCACATCTCTCCCCTCATAACAAGCCCTTAGAGTAGAACCACATCTCTCCCCTCATAACAAGCCCTTATAACAGAACCACATCCCTCCCCTCATAACAAGCCCTTAGAGTAGAACCACATCTCTCCCCTCATAACAAGCCCTTATAACAGAACCACATCTCTCCCCTCATAACAAGCCCTTAGAGTAGAACCACATCTCTCCCCTCATAACAAGCCCTTATAACAGAACCACATCTCTCCCCTCATAACAAGCCCTTAGAGTAGAACCACATCTCTCCCCTCATAACAAGCCCTTAGAGTAGAACCACATCTCTCCCCTCATAACAAGCCCTTATAACAGAACCACATCTCTCCCCTCATAACAAGCCCTTAGAGTAGAACCACATCTCTCCCCTCATAACAAGCCCTTATAACAGAACCACATCTCTCCCCTCATAACAAGCCCTTATTACAGAACCACATCTCTCCCCTCATAACAAGCCATTAGAGTAGAACCACATCTCTCCCCTCATAACAAGCCCTTATTACAGAACCACATCTCTCCCCTCATAACAAGCCATTAGAGTAGAACCACATCTCTCCCCTCATAACAAGCCCTTAGAGTAGAACCACATCTCTCCCCTCATAACAAGCCCTTAGAGTAGAACCACATCTCTCCCCTCATAACAAGCCATTAGAGTAGAACCACATCTCTCCCCTCATAACAAGCCCTTAGAGTAGAACCACATCTCTCCCCTCATAACAAGCCCTTAGAGTAGAACCACATCTCTCCCCTCATAACAAGCCCTTAGAGTAGAACCACATCTCTCCCCTCATAACAAGCCCTTATTACAGAACCACATCTCTCCCCTCATAACAAGCCATTAGAGTAGAACCACATCTCTCCCCTCATAACAAGCCCTTAGAGTAGAACCACATCTCTCCCCTCATAACAAGCCCTTATAACAGAACCACATCTCTCCCCTCATAACAAGCCCTTAAAGTAGAACCACATCTCTCCCCTCATAACAAGCCCTTATAACAGAACCACATCTCTCCCCTCATAACAAGCCCTTATAACAGAACCACATCTCTCCCCTCATAACAAGCCCTTATAACAGAACCACATCTCTCCCCTCATAACAAGCCTTTATAACAGAACCACATCTCTCCCCCGCATAACAAGCCCTTAGAGTATAACCACATCTCTCCCCTCATAACAAGCCCTTATAACAGAACCACATCTCTCCCCTCATAACAAGCCCTTATAACAGAACCACATCTCTCCCCTCATAAAAGCCCTTAGAGAAGAACCACATCTCTCCCCTCATAACAAGCCCTTAGAGTAGAACCACATCTCTCCCCTCATAACAAGCCCTTAGAGTAGAACCACATCTCTCCCCTCATAACAAGCCCTTATAACAGAACCACATCTCTCCCCTCACAACAAGCCCTTAGGGTAGAACCACATCTCTCCCCTCATAACAAGCCCTTAGAGTAGAACCACATCTCTCCCCTCATAACAAGCCCTTAGAGTAGAACCACATCTCTCCCCTCATAACAAGCCCTTATAACAGAACCACATCTCTCCCCTCATAACAAGCCCTTAGAGTAGAACCACATCTCTCCCCTCATAACAAGCCCTTAGAGTAGAACCACATCTCTCCCCTCATAACAAGCCCTTAGAGTAGAACCACATCTCTCCGCTCATAACAAGCCCTTAGAGTAGAACCACATCTCTCCCCTCATAACAAGCCCTTAGAGTAGAACCACATCTCTCCCCTCGTAACAAGCCCTTATAACAGAACCACATATCTCCCCTCATAACAAGCCCTTAGAGTAGAACCACATCTCTCCCCTAAACAAGCCCTAAGAGTAGAACCACATCTCTCCCCTCATAACAAGCCCTTATAACAGAACCACATCTCTCCCCTCATAACAAGCCCTTATAACAGAACCACATCTCTCCCCTCATAACAAGCCCTTAGAGTAGAACCACATCTCTCCCCCTCACAACAAGCCCTTAGAGTAGAACCACATCTCTCCCCTCATAACAAGCCCTTAGAGTAGAACCACATCTCTCCCCTCATAACAAGCCCTTAGAGTAGAACCACATCTCTCTCCTCATAACAAGCCCTTAGAGTAGAACCACATCTCTCCCCTCATAACAAGCCCTTATAACAGAACCACATCTCTCCCCCTCATAACAAGCCCTTATAACAGAACCACATCTCTCCCTCATAACAAGCCCTTAGAGTAGAACCACATCTCTCCCCTCATAACAAGCCCTTAGAGTAGAACCACATCTCTCCCCTCATAACAAGCCCTTAGAGTAGAACCACATCTCTCCCCTCATAACAAGCCCTTATAACAGAACCACATCTCTCCCCTCATAACAAGCCCTTAGAGTAGAACCACATCTCTCCCCTCATAACAAGCCCTTATAACAGAACCACATCTCTCCCCTCATAACAAGCCCTTATTACAGAACCACATCTCTCCCCTCATAACAAGCCCTTATAACAGAACCACATCTCTCCCCTCATAACAAGCCCTTATAACAGAACCACATCTCTCCCCTCATAACAAGCCCTTATAACAGAACCACATCTCTCCCCTCATAACAAGCCCTTAGAGTAGAACCACATCTCTCCCCTCATAACAAGCCCTTATAACAGAACCACATCTCTCCCCTCATAACAAGCCCTTAGAGTAGAACCACATCTCTCCCCTCATAACAAGCCCTTATAACAGAACCACATCTCTCCCCTCATAACAAGCCCTTAGAGTAGAACCACATCTCTCCCCTCATAACAAGCCCTTATAACAGAACCACATCTCTCCCCTCATAACAAGCCCTTAGAGTAGAACCACATCTCTCCCCTCATAACAAGCCCTTATAACAGAACCACATCTCTCCCCTCATAACAAGCCCTTAGAGTAGAACCACATCTCTCCCCTCATAACAAGCCCTTAGAGTAGAACCACATCTCTCCCCTCATAACAAGCCCTTATAACAGAACCACATCTCTCCCCTCATAACAAGCCCTTAGAGTAGAACCACATCTCTCCCCTCATAACAAGCCCTTATAACAGAACCACATCTCTCCCCTCATAACAAGCCCTTATTACAGAACCACATCTCTCCCCTCATAACAAGCCATTAGAGTAGAACCACATCTCTCCCCTCATAACAAGCCCTTATTACAGAACCACATCTCTCCCCTCATAACAAGCCATTAGAGTAGAACCACATCTCTCCCCTCATAACAAGCCCTTAGAGTAGAACCACATCTCTCCCCTCATAACAAGCCCTTAGAGTAGAACCACATCTCTCCCCTCATAACAAGCCATTAGAGTAGAACCACATCTCTCCCCTCATAACAAGCCCTTATTACAGAACCACATCTCTCCCCTCATAACAAGCCATTAGAGTAGAACCACATCTCTCCCCTCATAACAAGCCATTAGAGTAGAACCACATCTCTCCCCTCATAACAAGCCATTAGAGTAGAACCACATCTCTCCCCTCATAACAAGCCCTTTCCACAGTCCCTCCACAGAGGCTGGAATGTAGGCTATCCCTGAGAGACATAGACTACCATGTGTACCTCCCTAAACACTGGGTCTTATACTGCTAAGGACCAGACCACTGCTGCTAGATGTGAGTTTAGACTTTAGGGTCATGAGTGGGTAAAGGTGGGGGTGGGTGGGTGGGTGGGTGGGTGGGTGGGTGGGTGGGTGGGTGGGTGGATGGGTGTGTGTGTGTGTGTGTGTGTGTGTGTGTGCTTAGAATCATGAGTGGTATATGTGTATGGAAACCCGGTGCAGCGGAGGCAGAGAGCCAGGCCTTCTTCTCCCCCTCTCTCTCCCCTCTTCTCCCTCTCTCTCCCCTCTGTCCCCTCTCTCTACCCTCTTCTCCCCCTCTCTCTACCCTTTTCTCCCCCTCTCTCCACCCTCTTCTCCCCTCTCTCCCCTCTTCTCCCTCTCTCTCTCCCCTCTTCTCCCTCTCTCTCCCCTCTTCTCCCTCTCTCTCCCATCTTCTCCCTCTCTCTCCCCTCTTCTCCCTCTCTCTCTCCCCTCTTCTCCCTCTCTCTCCCCTCTTCTCCCTCTCTCTCCCCTCTTCTCCCTCTCTCTCCCCCTCTGTCCCCTCTCTCTACCCTCTTCTCCCCCTCTCTCTACCCTCTTCTCCCCCTCTCTCTACCCTTTTCTCCCCCTCTCTCCACCCTCTTCTCCCCTCTCTCCCCTCTTCTCCCTCTCTCTCTCCCCTCTTCTCCCCTCTTCTCCCTCTCTCTCCCCTCTTCTCCCTCTCTCTCCCCCTCTGTCCCCTCTCTCTACCCTCTTCTCCCCCTCTCTCTACCCTCTTCTCCCCCTCTCTCTACCCTCTTCTCCCCCTCTCTCTACCCTCTTCTCCCCCTCTCTCCACCCTCTTCTCCCCTCTCTCCCCTCTTCTCCCTCTCTCTCCCCTCTCTCCCCTCTTCTCTCTCTCTCTCCCCTCTTCTCCCCTCTTCTCCCCTTCTCTCCCCTCTTCACCCCCCTCTTCTCCCTCTCTCTCCCCTCTTCTCCCCCTCTCCACCCTCTTCTCCCCTCTCTCCCCTCTTCTCACTCTCTCTCCCCCTCTTCTCCCCTCTCTCTCCCCTCTTCTCTCCCTCTCCCCTATTCACCCCCCTCCCCTCTTCTCCCTCTCTCTACCCTCTTCTCCCCCTCTCTCTACCCTCTTCTCCCCCTCTCCACCCTCTTCTCCCTCTCTCTACCCTCTTCTCCCCCTCTCTCTACCCTCTTCTCCCCCTCTCCACCCTCTTCTCCCCTCTTCTCCCCTTCTCTCCCCACTTCACCCCCCCTCCCCTCTCTCCCCTCTTCTCCCTCTCTCTCCCCTCTTCTCCCTCTCTCTCCCCTATTCACCCCCTCCCCTCTTCTCCCCCTCTCTACCTTCTTCTCCCCCTCTCTCCCCCTCTGTCCCCTCTCTCTCCCCTCTTCTCACTCTCTCCTCCCCCTCTCTCCCCTCTTCTCCCCCCTCTCTCCCCCTCTCTACCCTCTTCTCCCCCTCTCTCCCCCTCTGTCCCCTCTCTCTCCCCTCTTCTCACTCTCTCCTCCCCCCTCTCTACCCTCTACTCCCCCTCTCTCTCTACCCTATTCTCCCTCTCTCCACCCTCTTCTCCCCCTCTCTCCCCTCTTCTCCCCCTCTCTCCCCTCTTCTCCCCCCTCTCTCCCCTCTTCTCCCCCTCTCTCCCCTCTTCTCCCTCTCTCTACCCTCTTCTCCCCCTCTGTCCCCTCCTGCTCCAGATGCAACCAGGCTGTAATAGAGACACACACACACACACAGAGCGACTCAGCTTTCTTAATACGCTGTAACTGACCTTCCCTAGGACAGGATGTGAATGGGAGCTGGGCCCCTCATGCCTCCCTCTCAGATCACTACTGTCAGCAACACTTCCCACTGCTCAGACATGCGCATGCACACACGCACACACACACACACACACACACTGCTGTCAACAACACTTCCTACTCCTTAGACGGACACACTCTCTCCCTCTCTCCCTCTCTCCCTCCCTCCCTCTCTCCCTCTCTCCCTCTCTCCCTCTCTCCCTCTCAAACTCTCTCCCTCTCTCCCTCTCTCCCTCTCACCCTCTCTCCCTCTCTCCCTCTCTCCCTCTCTCCCTCGCTGTGTGGTCATTGGCAGTCCTACTTCAGAACTCAAACGCTTAATTCCTTTGGGAACGTATTGGCAGGGAGACACCGAGCGAGACGGAGGGAAGGAGAGAGGGATAGAGAGGGAGGGGGAGACAGACAGACAGACAGACAGACAGACAGACAGACAGACAGACAGACAGACAGAGGTTTGAGATAGACTTGCGAGACTAAGCTATGAAAATGTAAATGTTCTGAATACCCTTGCAGTTCCTCACTAACTATCATTCGAGTCAAAGGAAGTAATGTAGATAGTGTATAGATTGGGCAGTAGGGCTAAATCCCCCATGACTATAGAAATATAACATGTAGATCTGATCTGGAGTGTAATCCCGTAAGGTTTAGCAACGGTCTTATCTCCAGGACTGACACTGGCGACTTGCTAGGCAGGTTATTTACGGTCGCCACGGATACACTACTTTATTCACGCAGTCCAGAAGTGCAGTTTGATGATACAATGCAATGGAAAGAAGTGAGTTATTTCTGGCACCTCTTTACCGAAAACAAAATCTTTCATTATCAGCACTGAATACTCTCTAACAATATTGAATAATCAGGCTGAGAAAAGGCCGAAGGTCAGATGTTACAGACACTCCGAATATAAACAATAAACAATGGGAATAATAATGGACATGGATTGGCTAAGAGGCAACCGCCTCAACTGCTCCCCCCTCTCTCTCTCTCTCTCTCCCTCTCTCTCCCCCCCTCTCTCGCTCTCTCTCTCTCTCTCTCTCCCCCCTCTCTCTCTCTCTCTCTCTCTCTCTCTCTCTCTCTCTCTCTCTCTCTCTCTCTCTCTCTCTCTCTCTCTCTCTCTCTCTCTCTCTCTCTCTCTCTCTCTCTGTCTCTCTCTCTGTTTCTCTCTCTCTCTCTCTCTCTCTTTCACTCTCTCTCTGTCTCTCTCTGTCTCTCTCTCTCCTCTCTCTCTCTCTTTCCCCCCTCTCTCTCTCTCTCTCCCTCTCTCTCTCTGCTCTCTCTCTGCTCTCTATCTCTCTCTCTCTGCTCTCTCTGCTCTCTATCTCTCTCTCTCTCTCTCTCTCTCTCTCTCTCTCTCTCTCTATCTCTCTCTCTCTGCTCTCTCTCTGCTCTCTCTCTCTCTCTCTGCTCTCTCTCTCTCTCTCTCTCTCTCTCTCTCTCCCTCCCTCCATGTCTGACAAACATGGAAAAGCATAATTACTAGGACATCCAATACTAATGAAAACTGTTTCTAATAATAACTATCCAATAATGATTTGTCTCAAACGACCAGAGTAATTCCACGACTCAGAAAGAAACCGAGATAAAATAACAACTCAGAGCTGATGTAATACAACAACGCTATAGGTACTTAATGAAAGTCATTCTAATAGAACACTGCAGAGCTGTATTAGAAGCTTAACACCTGTCCATGAGTCTCAGGAGAACTTCCTGCTCCGCTTCTCCCCGCTCAGCCTCATTGGCTGACCGATGATCATTAAAAAGCTAACATCCTCTCTCCCATTGGCTCAATGGTCTGAGTCTCGTCCTGAGCCTCTCTCCCCATTGGCTCAATGGTCTGGCTAATGATTATTAAGCACTAACGGATAACACAGCCCAGCCCATCTCCCCTCCTCCTGTGTATTTTGTATTTATTATGGATCCCCATTAGTTCCTGCCAAGGCAGCAGCTACTCTTCCTGGGGTTTATTATGGATCCCCATTAGGTCCTGCCAAGGCAGCAGCTACTCTTCCTGGGGTTTATTATGGATCCCCATTAGTTCCTGCCAAGGCAGCAGCTACTCTTCCTGGGGTTTATTATGGATCCCCATTAGTTCCTGCCAAGGCAGCAGCTACTCTTCCTGGGGTTTATTATGGATCCCCATTAGGTCCTGCCAAGGCAGCAGCTACTCTTCCTGTGGTTTATTATGGATCCCCATTAGTTCCTGCCAAGGCAGCAGCTACTCTTCCTGGGGTTTATTATGGATCCCCATTAGTTCCTGCCAAGGCAGCAGCTACTCTTCCTGGGGTTTATTATGGATCCCCATTAGTTCCTGCCAAGGCAGCAGCTACTCTTCCTGGGGTTTATTATGGATCCCCATTAGGTCCTGCCAAGGCAGCAGCTACTCTTCCTGTGGTTTATTATGGATCCCCATTAGTTCCTGCCAAGGCAGCAGCTACTCTTCCTGGGGTTTATTATGGATCCCCATTAGTTCCTGCCAAGGCAGCAGCTACTCTTCCTGGGGTTTATTATGGATCCCCATTAGTTCCTGCCAAGGCAGCAGCTAATCTTCCTGGGGTTTATTATGGATCCCCATTAGTTCCTGCCAAGGCAGCAGCTACTCTTCCTGGGGTTTATTATGGATCCCCATTAGTTCCTGCCAAGGCAGCAGCTACTCTTCCTGGGGTTTATTATGGATCCCCATTAGTTCCTGCCAAGGCAGCAGCTACTCTTCCTGGGGTTTATTATGGATCCCCATTAGTTCCTGCCAAGGCAGCAGCTACTCTTCCTGGGGTTTATTATGGATCCCCATTAGTTCCTGCCAAGGCAGCAGCTACTCTTCCTGGGTTTTATTATGGATCTCCATTAGTTCCTGCCAAGGCAGCAGCTACTCTTCCTGGGGTTTATTATGGATCCCCATTAGTTCCTGCCAAGGCAGCAGCTGCTCTTCCTGGGGTTTATTATGGATCCCCATTAGTTCCTGCCAAGGCAGCAGCTGCTCTTCCTGGGGTTTTATTATGGATCCCCATTAGTTCCTGCCAAGGCAGCAGCTACTCTTCCTGGGGTTTATTATGGATCCCCATTAGTTCCTGCCAAGGCAGCAGCTACTCTTCCTGGGGTTTATTATGGATCCCCATTAGTTCCTGCCAAGGCAGCAGCTACTCTTCCTGGGGTTTATTATGGATCCCCATTAGTTCCTGCCAAGGCAGCAGCTACTCTTCCTGGGGTTTATTATGGATCCCCATTAGTTCCTGCCAAGGCAGCAGCTACTCTTCCTGGGGTTTATTATGGATCCCCATTAGTTCCTGCCAAGGCAGCAGCTACTCTTCCTGGGGTTTATTATGGATCCCCATTAGTTCCTGCCAAGGCAGCAGCTACTCTTCCTGGGGTTTTATTATGGATCCCCATTAGTTCCTGCCAAGGCAGCAGCTACTCTTCCTGGGGTTTATTATGGATCCCCATTAGGTCCTGCCAAGGCAGCAGCTACTCTTCCTGTGGTTTATTATGGATCCCCATTAGTTCCTGCCAAGGCAGCAGCTACTCTTCCTGGGGTTTATTATGGATCCCCATTAGTTCCTGCCAAGGCAGCAGCTACTCTTCCTGGGGTTTATTATGGATCCCCATTAGTTCCTGCCAAGGCAGCAGCTACTCTTCCTGGGGTTTATTATGGATCCCCATTAGTTCCTGCCAAGGCAGCAGCTACTCTTCCTGGGGTTTATTATGGATCCCCATTAGTTCCTGCCAAGGCAGCAGCTACTCTTCCTGGGGTTTATTATGGATCCCCATTAGGTCCTGCCAAGGCAGCAGCTACTCTTCCTGGGGTTTATTATGGATCCCCATTAGTTCCTGCCAAGGCAGCAGCTACTCTTCCTGGGGTTTATTATGGATCCCCATTGGTTCCCTGCCAAGGCAGCAGCTACTCTTCCTGGGGTTTATTATGGATCCCCATTAGTTCCTGCCAAGGCAGCAGCTACTCTTCCTGGGGTTTATTATGGATCCCCATTAGTTACTGCCAAGGCAGCAGCTACTCTTCCTGGGGTTTATTATGGATCCCCATTAGTTCCTGCCAAGGCAGCAGCTACTCTTCCTGGGGTTTATTATGGATCCCCATTAGTTCCTGCCAAGGCAGCAGCTACTCTTCCTGGGGTTTATTATGGATCCCCATTAGTTCCTGCCAAGGCAGCAGCTACTCTTCCTGGGGTTTATTATGGATCCCCATTAGTTCCCTGCCAAGGCAGCAGCTACTCTTCCTGGGGTTTATTATGGATCCCCATTAGGTCCTGCCAAGGCAGCAGCTACTCTTCCTGTGGTTTATTATGGATCCCCATTAGTTCCTGCCAAGGCAGCAGCTACTCTTCCTGGGGTTTATTATGGATCCCCATTAGTTCCTGCCAAGGCAGCAGCTACTCTTCCTGGGGTTTATTATGGATCCCCATTAGTTCCTGCCAAGGCAGCAGCTACTCTTCCTGGGGTTTATTATGGATCCCCATTAGTTCCTGCCAAGGCAGCAGCTACTCTTCCTGGGGTTTATTATGGATCCCCATTAGTTCCTGCCAAGGCAGCAGCTACTCTTCCTGGGGTTTATTATGGATCCCCATTAGGTCCTGCCAAGGCAGCAGCTACTCTTCCTGGGGTTTATTATGGATCCCCATTAGTTCCTGCCAAGGCAGCAGCTACTCTTCCTGGGGTTTATTATGGATCCCCATTAGTTCCTGCCAAGGCAGCAGCTACTCTTCCTGGGGTTTATTATGGATCCCCATTAGTTCCTGCCAAGGCAGCAGCTACTCTTCCTGGGGTTTATTATGGATCCCCATTAGTTACTGCCAAGGCAGCAGCTACTCTTCCTGGGGTTTATTATGGATCCCCATTAGTTCCTGCCAAGGCAGCAGCTACTCTTCCTGGGGTTTATTATGGATCCCGATTAGTTCCCTGCCAAGGCAGCAGCTACTCTTCCTGGGGTTTATTATGGATCCCCATTAGTTCCTGCCAAGGCAGCAGCTACTCTTCCTGGGGTTTATTATGGATCCCCATTAGTTCCTGCCAAGGCAGCAGCTACTCTTCCTGGGGTTTATTATGGATCCCCATTAGTTCCTGCCAAGGCAGCAGCTACTCTTCCTGGGGTTTATTATGGATCCCCATTAGTTCCTGCCAAGGCAACAGCTACTCTTCCTGGGGTTTATTATGGATCCCCATTAGTTCCTGCCAAGGCAGCAGCTACTCTTCCTGGGGTTTATTATGGATCCCCATTAGTTCCTGCCAAGGCAACAGCTACTCTTCCTGGGGTTTATTAAGGATCCCCATTAGTTCCTGCCAAGGCAGCAGCTGCTCTTCCTGGGGTTTATTATGGAGCCCCATTAGTTCCTGCCAAGGCAGCAGCTATTCTTCCTGGGTTTTATTATGGATCCCCATTAGTTCCTGCCAAGGCAGCAGCTACTCTTCCTGGGGTTTATTATGCATCCCCATTAGTTCCTGCCAAGGCAGCAGCTACTCTTCCTGGGGTTTATTATGGATCCCCAGTAGTTCCTGCCAAGGCAGCAGCTACTCTTCCTGGGGTTTATTATGGATCCCCATTAGTTCCTGCCAAGGCAGCAGCTACTCTTCCTGGGGTTTATTATGGATCCCCATTAGTTCCTGCCAAGGCAGCAGCTACTCTTCCTGGGGTTTATTATGGATCCCCATTAGTTCCTGCCAAGGCAGAAGCTACTCTTCCTGGGGTTTATTATGGATCCCCCATTAGTTCCTGCCAAGGCAGCAGCTACTCTTCCTGGGGTTTATTATGGATCCCCATTAGTTACTGCCAAGGCAGCAGCTACTCTTCCTGGGGTTTATTGTGGATCCCCATTAGTTCCTGCCAAGGCAGCAGCTACTCTTCCTGGGGGTTTATTAAGGATCCCCCATTAGTTCCTGCCAAGGCAGCAGCTGCTCTTCCTGGGGTTTATTATGGAGCCCCATTAGTTCCTGCCAAGGCAGCAGCTATTCTTCCTGGGTTTTATTATGGATCCCCATTAGTTCCTGCCAAGGCAGCAGCTACTCTTCCTGGGGTTTATTATGGATCCCCATTAGTTCCTGCCAAGGCAGCAGCTACTCTTCCTGGGGTTTATTATGGATCCCCAGTAGTTCCCTGCCAAGGCAGCAGCTACTCTTCCTGGGGTTTATTATGGATCCCCATTAGTTCCTGCCAAGGCAGCAGCTACTCTTCCTGGGGTTTATTATGGATCCCCATTAGTTCCTGCCAAGGCAGCAGCTACTCTTCCTGGGGTTTATTATGGATCCCCATTAGTTCCTGCCAAGGCAGCAGCTACTCTTCCCTGGGGTTTATTATGGATCCCCATTAGTTCCTGCCAAGGCAGCAGCTACTCTTCCTGGGTTTATTATGGATCCCCATTAGTTCCTGCCAAGGCAGCAGCTACTCTTCCTGGGGTTTATTATGGATCCCCATTAGTTCCTGCCAAGGCAGCAGCTACTCTTCCTGGGGTTTATTATGGATCCCCATTAGTTCCTACCAAGGCAGCAGCTACTCTTCCTGGGGTTTATTATGGATCCCCATTAGTTCCTGCCAAGGCAGCAGCTACTCTTCCTGGGGTTTATTATGGATCCCCATTAGTTCCTGCCAAGGCAGCAGCTACTCTTCCTGGGGTCCAGCAAAATGAAGGCAGTTCATACAATTTTAAAAACATTACAATACATTCACAGATTTCACAACACACTGTGTGCCCTCAGGCCCCTACTCCACCACTAACACATATCTACTGTACAAAATCCATGTGTACGTGTGTGTATAGTGCGTATGTTATCGTGTGTGTGTATGTGTCTATGTTTGTGTTGCTTCACAGTCCCCGCTGTTCCATGTTTTTTAAATCTAATTTTACAACTTGCATCAGTTACCTGATGTGGAATAGAGTTCCATGTAGTCATGGCTCTATGTAGTACTGTGCGCCTCCCATAGTCTGTTCTGGACTTGGGGACTGTGAAGAGACCTCTGGTGGCATGTCTTGTGGGGTATGCATGGGTGTCCGAGCTGCGTGCTAGTCGTTTAGACAGACAGCTTGGTGCATTCAACATATCAATACCTCTCATAAATACAAGTAGTGATGAAGTCAATATCTCCTCCACTTTGACCCAGGAGAGATTGTCATGCATATTATTAATATTAGCTCTCTGTGTACATCCAAGGGCCAGCCGTGCTGCCCTGTTCTGAGCCAATTGCAATTTTCCGAAGTCCTTTTTTATGGCACCTGACTACACGACTGAACAGTAGTCCAGTTGTGACAAAACTAGGGCCTGTAGGACCTGCCTTGTTGATAGTGCTGTTAAGAAGGTAGAGCAGCACTTTATTATGGACAGACTTCTCCCCATCTTAGCTACTGTTGTATCAATATGTTTTGACCATGATAGTTTACAATCCAGGGTTACTCCAAGCAGTTTAGTCACCTCAACTTGCTCAATTACCACATTATTTATTACAAGATTTAGTTGAGGTTTAAGGTTTAGTGAATGATTTGTCCCAAATACAATGCTTTTAGTTTTAGAAATATTTAGGACTAACTTATTCATTTCCACCCACTCTGAAACTAACTGCAGCTCTTTGTTAAGTGTTGCAGTCATTTCAGTCGCTGTAGTAGCTGACATGTATAGTGTTGAGTCATCCGCATACATAGACACTCTGGCTTTACTCAAAGCCAGTGGCATGTCATTAGTAAAGATTGAAAAAAGTAAGGGGCCTAGACAGCTGCCCTGGGGAATTCCTGATTCTACCTGGATTATGTTGGAGAGGCTTCCATTAAAGAACACCCTCTGTGTTCTGTTGGACAAGTAACTCTTTATCCACAATATAGCAGGGGGTGTAAAGCCATAACACATACGTTTTTCCAGCAGCAGACTATGATTGATAATGTCAAAAGCCGCACTGAAGTCTAACAAAACAGCCCCACAATCTTTTAATCATCAATTTCTCTCAGCCAATCATCAGCAATTTGTGTAAGTGCTGTGCTTGTTGAACGTCCTTCCCTATAAGCATGCTGAAAGTTTGTTGTCAATTTGTTTACTGTAAAATAGCATTGTATCTGGTCAAACACAATTTTTTCCTATAGTTTACTAAGGGTTGGTAACAGGCTGATTAATCGGCTATTTGAGCCAGTAAAGGGGGCTTTACTATTCTTAGGAAGCGGAATGACTTTTGCTTCCCTCCAGGCCTGAGGGCACACACATTCTAGTAGGCTTAAATTGAAGATATGGCAAATAGGAGTGGCAATATCGTCCACTATTATCCTCAGTAATGTTCCATCCAGACAGTCAGACCCCGGTGGCTTGTCATTGTTGATAGACAACAATAATTTTTTCACCTCTTCCACACTCACTTTACAGAATTCAAAATTACAATGCTTGTCTTTCATAATTTGGTCAGATATACTTGGATGTGTAGTGTCAGCAATTGTTGCTGGCATGTCATGGCAATGAAAAAATCATTAAAGTAGTTTGCAATATCAGTTGGTTTTGTGATGAATGAGCCATCTGATTCAATTAATGATTGAGCTGAGTTTGCCTCCCTTTTCCTTTCCCTGTCTCCTCCCCTCCACTCCCCCGTCCCCTCTCCCCTCCCTCCCCGTCCCCTTCCCCCCTCTCCTCCCCTCCCCCCTCTCCTCCCCTATCTCCCCCCCCCCTTCCCCCGTCTCCTCCCCTCCCCCTCTCCTCCCCTATCTCCACCCCCCTTCCCCCGTCTCCTCCCCTCCCCCTCTTCTCCCCTATCTCCACCCCCCTTCCCCCCGTCTCCTCCCCTTCCCCTCCCCTGTCCCCTCCCCGTCTCGTCCCCTCCCCTGTCTCCTCCCGTCCCCATCCCCTCCCCCGTCTCCTCCCTCCCATCGCCACCACTCCGTCCCCTCCCCGTCACCTCCCCTCCTGTCCCCTCCCCATCTCCTCCCCTCCCATATCTCCTCCTTTCCCTTCTCCTCCCCCATCACCTCCCCTCCCTTCCCCTTGCCTCCCCATCTCCTCCCCTCCCCCGTCTCCTCCCCTCCCTTCCCCTTGCCTCCCCATTCCCTCCCCTCCCGTCCCCTCCTCCATCTCCTCCCCTCCCATATCTCCTCCTTTCCCTTCTCCTCCCCCGTCTCCTCCCCCGTCTCCTCCCCTCCCGTCTCCTCCCTTCTCATCTCCTCCCCCGTCTCCTCCCTTCTCATCTCCTCCCCTCCCGTCCCTCCCCCATCTCCTCCCCTCCCATATCTCCTCCTTTCCCTTCTCCTCCCCCGTCTCCTCCCCTCCCGTCTCCTCCCCTCCCGTCCCCTCCCCCATCTCCTCCCCTCCCATATCTCCTCCTTTCCCTTCTCCTCCCCGTCTCCTCCCCCTTCTCCTCCCCCGTCTCCTCCCCTCCCGTCTCCTCCCCTCCCGTCTCCTCCTCTCTCCTTTCCTAATATTAAAGTTGCAACCCGAAGTCTTACAGCAGACAAACTTTATCCAACATTTCCAAATTAGTCTGTAATCACATGGGGATATCTCCACATCCAAATTGGCCCTAACTATCTGTTATCATAAAGGTACAATTTATCTTGGGTGTTAATGGATTAAATTGAGTTAAACATGCTAATGTAAAGACTTTAAAAAATAATTGTAATCCTCAACATTTAATTAATTAATTATTAATTAACCCATAGAGATGTTAAACCTCTTGTCACAAAATATACATCCACATAATAACATAACATATGCATCCCAAATGGTACCCTATTCCCTATGTAGTGCACTACTTTAGACCAGAGAATGGCACCCTATTCCCTATATAGTGCACTACTTTAGACCAGAGAATGGCACCCTATTCCCTATATAGTGCACTACTTTAGACCAGAGAATGGTACCCTATTCCCTATGTAGTGCACTACTTTAGACCAGAGAATGGCACCCTATTCCCTATGTAGTGCACTACTTTAGACCAGAGAATGGTACCCTATTCCCTATGTAGTGCACTACTTTAGACCAGAGAATGGTACCCTATTCCCTATGTAGTGCACTACTTTAGACCAGAGAATGGTACCCTATTCCCTATGTAGTGCACTACTTTAGACCAGAGAATGGTACCCTATTCCCTATGTAGTGCACTACTTTAGACCAGAGAATGGTACCCTATTCCCTATGTAGTGCACTACTTTAGACCAGAGAATGGTACCCTATTCCCTATATAGTGCACTACTTTAGACCAGAGAATGGTACCCTATTCCCTATATAGTGCACTACTTTAGACCAGAGAATGGTACCCTATTCCCTATGTAGTGCACTACTTTAGACCAGAGAATGGCACCCTATTCCCTATATAGTGCACTACTTTAGACCAGAGAATGGTACCCTATTCCCTATGTAGTGCACTACTTTAGACCAGAGAATGGCACCCTATTCCCTATATAGTGCACTACTTTAGACCAGAGAATGGTACCCTATTCCCTATGTAGTGCACTACTTTTGGCCAGAGCCCTATGGGCTAATTAGGGAATAGGGTGCCATTTGGGACGTAGCCAATGAGTAATGACACCTTCAACTTCTACTGTGTTTTAAACATGAGTATTTAATGCAAAATGTGTTATAAAACATGCATAAAAATGGTATGCTTATTATTGTTACATGATATTAGATTCATTTAGATTTTTTGGGATACAAACATATTTTTATCAAAAATCGTGTCGTGTTTGTTGAGTAATACAGTTATAGTTTGTTCCCTCAGATCTTGGCCTTCTGTACCAAGAGAGAACCAAGAGTACCTTCAGATTGGAACTTCTGTTGAACTAACATTAAAATAACTACATTAAAACCATCAGGCTAAGATACTAAAACATGTTTAACAAAGCTATGTACTGTATAAAAGCAAAAAGACGATATCATGCAATGATCACATCTCAAGCAAACCACAAACCAGGGTTTGAAAAGAGACAGGACCTTTCAGACTGTACCATGGTCTCTCATTCTCTGGTCTCTGTCCATGCTAATCCATGGAAGTGGTGAGATTGAGATCAAGAGAGAGAGGGGGAGGGAGAGAGAGAGAGAGAGAGAGAGAGAGAGTGGTGAGATTGAGAGAGAGAAAGAGAGAGAGAGGGAGTGGTGAGATCGAGAGAGAGAGAGAGAGGGGTGAGATCGAGAGAGAGAGAGAGAGAGAGAGAGGGAGTGGTGAGATTGAGAGAGAGAGAGAGATTGAGAGAGAGAGAAGAGAGAGAGAGAGAGAGGTGAGATCGAGAGAGACAGAGAGAGAGAGAGAGAGAGAGAGAGAGAGAGAGAGAGAGAGAGAGAGAGAGAGGGAGTGGTGAGATCGAGAGAGAAAGAGAGAGAGAGAGTGGTGAGATCAAGAGAGAGAGAGAGCGATTGAGAGAGAGAGAAGAGAGAGAGAGAGAGAGAGAGAGATTGAGAGAGAGAGAAGAGATTGAGAGAGAAAGAGAGAGAGAGAGGGAGTGGTGAGATCAAGAGAGAGAGAGAGAGAGAGAGAGAGAGAGAGAGAGAGAGAGAGAGAGAGAGAGAGAGAGAGAGAGAGAGAGAGAGAAGAGACAGAGAGAGAGAGAGAGAGAGAGAGAGAGAGAGAGAGAGAGAGAGAGAGAGAGTATATAGACATAATATGACACTTGAAATGTCTATATTTTTTGGGAACTTTGTGAGTGTAATGTTTACTGTTAATTTTTTATTGTTTATTTCACTTTTGTTTATTATCTACTTCACTTGCTTTGGCAATGGTAACATACGTTTCCCATGCCAATAAAGCCCTTAAATTGAATTGAGAGGAAAACAACCCAACAGAGTTGTCTTGGCCAGCCGGCCTGCAGTGAGAGACTCCTGACCCACCTCTGACGTCTTTAGCCCAGCAAGGGTGCTTTGAAGTGGGCTTAGTGTTTCTGATCTGTCTCCTACTCATCCTCCTGTTTGCCTGCTCTTTGCTGTGTGTTCTCATGACTCTACCGTCCTCTCCCCTTCCTGACTAGCACTCACAGCACCCCTCCATGTCTCCTCTCCCAACTCCTTTCTCCTCTCCCCTCACCTCTCCCCTCTACTTTCTCCTCTCCCTTCTCCTCTCCTCTCCCCACTCCTCTCCTTTCTCCTCTCCTCTACTTTCTCCTCTCTCCTCTCCTCTCCCCACTCCTCTCCCCACTCCTTTCTCCTCTCCCCACTCCTCTCCCCTCTCTCCTCTCCCCACTCCTTTCTCCTCTCCTCATCTCTTTTCTCCTCTCCCCACTCCTTTCTCCTCTCCCCACTCCTCTCCCCTCTCTCCTCTCCTCTCCCCATATTCTCTCTTCTCTCCCCTCTACTTTCTCCTCTCCTCTCCCCACTCCTCTCCCCTCTCTCCTCTCCCCACTCCTCTCCCCTCTCTCCTCTCCCCACTCCTTTATCCTCTCCCCACTCCTTTCTCCTCTCCTCATCTCCTTTCTCCTCTCCCCCACACCTTTCTCCTCTCCCCCACTCCTCTCCCCACTCCTTCTCATCTCCCCACTCCTCTCCCCACTCCTTTCTCCTCTCCCCTCTCCTCTCCCCACTCCTTTCTCCTCTCCTCTCCCCTCTCCTTTCTCCTCCCCTCCTTTCTTCTCTCCCCTCTCCTCTCCTCTCCCCTCCCCTCTCCTCTCTCCCACCTCTCCCCTCCCCACTCCTTTCTCCTCTCCCCTCTACTTTCTCCTCACCCCTCTCCTCTCCCCTCTACTTTCTCCTCTCTCCTCTCCCCACTCCTTTCTCCTCTCCCTCTCCCTCTTCTCTCCTCTCCCTCCCCTCTCATTTCTCCTCTCCCTCCCTTCACCCTCTCCTCTCCCCTCTCATTTCTCCTCTCCCCTCTCCTCTCACTTCTCCTCTCCTCTCCTTTCTCCTCTCCCCTCTCCTTTCACCTCTCCCCTCCTTTCTCCTCTCCTCTTCTCTCCCCTCTCCTCTCCCCTCTTCTTTCTCCTCTCCTCATCTCCTTTCTCCTCTCCCCACTCCTTTCTCCTCTCCCCTCTACTTTCTCCTCTCCTCTCCCCTCTCTCCACTCCCTCTCCCTCTCTCCTCTCCCCCACTCCTTTCTCCTCTCCCCTCTACTTTCTCCTCTCCTCTCCCCTCTCTCCTCTCCTCTCCCCATCTCCTTTCTCCTCTCCCCACTCCTTTCTCCTCTCCCCACTCCTCTCCCCTCTCTCCTCTCCCCACTCCTTTCTCCTCTCCTCATCTTCTTTCTCCTCTCCCCACACCTTTCTCCTCTCCCCTCTACTTTCTCCTCTCTCCTCTCCTCTCCTCTCCTCACTCCTTTCTCCTCTCCCCTCTCTCCTCTCCTCTCCCCTCTCCTCCCCTCCTTTCTTCTCTCCCCTCTCCTCTCCCCTCCCTTCTCCTCTCATCTCCTCTCTCCACCTCTCCCCTCCCCACTCCTTTCTCCTCTCCCCTCTACTTTCTCCTCACCCCTCTCCTCTCCCCTCTACTTTCTCCTCTCTCCTCTCCCCACTCCTTTCTCCTCTCCCGACTCCTCTCCCCTCTTCTCTCCCCTCCCCTCTCCTTTCTCCTCTCCCCTCCCTTCACCCTCTCCTCTCCCCTCTCATTTCTCCTCTCCTCTCCTCTCATCTCCTTCTCCTCTCCTCTCCCCTCCTTCTCCTCTCCTCTCCTCTCCTCTCCTCTCCTCTCCTCTCCCATAGCAATAGCTTAATCTCTCTCTAAACCATATCCTGTCTAGACAAGACAGAGGCAACTTGAGGTGACTAGGATCTTCATATCCTACTGTATGTTTCAGTAATATAATTAAATATCATTCATGTTATGATTACTGATTTCTCTACATAATGACAATAATCAGACATTAATGACTTATTGAGCTAAAATACCTTAATTAGTCTAAAGGAAATAAGTGGTGAATGATTGGCTGTGTCACAAATGGCACCCTACTCCCTATATAGTGCACAATGTTTGACCTAATTTACAGGACCAAAAAGGGGTCAAAGCAGTGCACTATATAGGGAGTAGGGTGCCATTTGGGAAGTAGCCGTTCAGTGGAAGCATGCAGTGGAAACTAAGGACATGATAGGTTAAAACAACGTACGGCAGCAGGTAGCTTAGTGGTTAAGAGCGTTGTGCCAGTAACCGAAAGGTCGCTGGTTCTAATCCCCGAGCCGACTAGGTGAAAAATCTGTCGATGTGCCCTTGAGCAAGGCACTTAACCCTAATTGCGCCTGTAAGTCGCTCTGGATAAGAGTGTCTGCTAAATGACGTAAATGTACTATGAAGGCTGATACAACATGTAGTGGTTGGAACACCCTCTGAATGCTCGCTGCTCCTTCCTGTGTGTGTGTGTGTGTGTGTGTGTGTGTGTGTGTGTGTGTGTGTGTGTGTGTGTGTGTGTGTGTGTGTGTGTGTGTGTGTGTGTGTGTGTGTGTGTGTGTGTACGGAATGTTCTGAGGTACAGATTACTTCAATCATCTAACGTTTACATAGTAATTCATAAGACAATATAGAATGCCATTATAGCGTATAGAAATGTGGTTGTTCAACAGCTATTCATAGTGGTCCCAACCCAGTTTGGTTGGTTGTTGTAGAAACGGAACAGACAGATACTGTGGTGCAGTTATAGTTGATGGACCAGACCAGGGTTTAGCCTTTTAGACTACATGAAGAGGGGGGGGGCCTGATCCTAGATCAGCACTCCTACTCCCAGTTCGGCTCTACACAGCAGCAGTCATGGGGTTCTTCTGGCGTGGATCAGGGTGATGGGCGTACCTCTCTGGGCTGGCCTGGCGGTATCCCCCACCTCCTCCTCCCCCACGGTTCATGGTGTCATAGCGGGGGGCTCGGAGGGGCAGAGTGGGGGACGGGGGGACGTCCTGGCGTAGAGGGCCCCTCTGCTGTGGAGTGGGGTGATAGTACCCTGGGTCGGCTTGGCGGGGGTCACCCCTGGGGGGGTAATTGGGGTTCTCCCTGGGGGGGTAGTTGGGGTTCTCCCTGGGGGGGTAGTTGGGGTCACCCCTGGGGGGTAATTGGGGGTTCTCCCTGGGGGGGTAGTTGGGGTTCTCCCTGGGGGGGTAGTTGGGGTTCTCCCTGGGGGGGTAGTTGGGGTTGGGGTAGGATGGTTGAGGGCCAGGGTTGTTTGGGTAGGAGGGCTGGGGGCCGGGGTAGTGACCAACCCAGCCCGGCTGCTGCATGGGGTACCCCTCAGAAGGATCCATCGGGCCCCGTCTGGAAGAAAACACAAGAGAAGATGATGATGATGATGATGATGAACACGAAGAAGAAGAACAGCAGCAGTATGGTTAGGACTGTGGGATAGTCATTACAGCAGCATGGTTAGGACTATTGGATAGTCAGTACAGCAGCATGGTTAGGACTGTTGGATAGTCATTACAGCAGCATGGTTAGGACTGTGGGATAGTCATTACAGCAGCATGGTTAGGACTGTGGGATAGTCATTACAGCAGCATGGTTAGGACTATTGGATAGTCAGTACAGCAGCATGGTTAGGACTGTTGGATAGTCATTACAGCAGCATGGTTAGGACTGTGGGATAGTCATTACAGCAGCATGGTTAGGACTGTGGGATAGTCATTACAGCAGTATGGTTAGGACTGTGGGATAGTCATTACAGCAGCATGGTTAGGACTGTGGGATAGTCATTACAGCAGCATGGTTAGGACTGTGGGATAGTCATTACAGCAGCATGGTTAGGACTGTGGGATAGTCATTACAGCAGCATGGTTAGGACTGTGGGATAGTCATTACAGCAGCATGGTTAGGACTGTGGGATAGTCATTACAGCAGTATGGTTAGGACTGTGGGATAGTCATTACAGCAGCATGGTTAGGACTGTGGGATAGTCATTACAGCAGCATGGTTAGGACTGTGGGATAGTCAGTACAGCAGTATGGTTAGGACTGTGGGATAGTCATTACAGCAGCATGGTTAGGACTGTGGGATAGTCATTACAGCAGCATGGTTAGGACTGTTGGATAGTCAGTAAAGCAGCATGGTTAGGACTGTTGGATAGTCATTACAGCAGCATGGTTAGGACTGTGGGATAGTCATTACAGCAGCATGGTTAGGACTGTGGGATAGTCATTACAGCAGCATGGTTAGGACTGTGGGATAGTCATTACAGCAGTATGGTTAGGACTGTGGGATAGTCATTACAGCAGCATGGTTAGGACTGTGGGATAGTCATTACAGCAGCATGGTTAGGACTGTGGGATAGTCAGTACAGCAGTATGGTTAGGACTGTGGGATAGTCATTACAGCAGCATGGTTAGGACTGTGGGATAGTCATTACAGCAGTATGGTTAGGACTTTGGGATAGTCATTACAGCAGCATGGTTAGGACTGTGGGATAGTCATTACAGCAGTATGGTTAGGACTTTGGGATAGTCTTTACAGCAGCATGGTTAGGACTGTTGGATAGTCATTACAGCAGCATGGTTAGGACTGTGGGATAGTCATTACAGCAGCATGGTTAGGACTGTGGGATAGTCATTACAGCAGCATGGTTAGGACTGTGGGATAGTCATTACAGCAGCATGGTTAGGACTGTGGGATAGTCATTACAGCAGCATGGTTAGGACTGTGGGATAGTCATTACAGCAGCATGGTTAGGACTGTGGGATAGTCATTACAGCAGCATGGTTAGGACTGTGGGATAGTCATTACAGCAGCATGGTTAGGACTGTGGGATAGTCATTACAGCAGCATGGTTAGGACTGTGGGATAGTCATTACAGCAGCATGGTTAGGACTGTGGGATAGTCATTACAGCAGTATGGTTAGGACTGTGGGATAGTCTTTACAGCAGCATGGTTAGGACTGTGGGATAGTCATTACAGCAGCATGGTTAGGACTGTTGGATAGTCATTACAGCAGCATGGTTAGGACTGTGGGATAGTCATTACAGCAGCATGGTTAGGGACTGTGGGATAGTCATTACAGCAGCATGGTTAGGACTGTGGGATAGTCATTACAGCAGCATGGTTAGGACTGTGGGATAGTCATTACAGCAGCATGGTTAGGACTGTGGGATAGTCATTACAGCAGCATGGTTAGGACTGTGGGATAGTCATTACAGCAGCATGGTTAGGACTGTGGGATAGTCATTACAGCAGCATGGTTAGGACTGTGGGATAGTCATTACAGCAGCATGGTTAGGACTGTGGGATAGTCATTACAGCAGCATGGTTAGGACTGTGGGATAGTCATTACAGCAGCATGGTTAGGACTGTGGGATAGTCATTACAGCAGCATGGTTAGGACTGTGGGATAGTCATTACAGCAGCATGGTTAGGACTGTGGGATAGTCATTACAGCAGCATGGTTAGGACTGTGGGATAGTCATTACAGCAGTATGGCTAGGACTGTGGGATAGTCATTACAGCAGCATGGTTAGGACTGTGGGATAGTCATTACAGCAGCATGGTTAAGACTGTTGGATAGTCATTACAGCAGCATGGTTAGGACTGTTGGATAGTCATTACAGCAGCATGGTTAGGACTGTGGGATAGTCATTACAGCAGCATGGTTAGGACTGTGGGATAGTCATTACAGCAGCATGGTTAGGACTGTTGGATAGTCATTACATCAGTATGGTTAGGACTGTGGGATAGTCATTACAGCAGCATGGTTAGGACTGTTGGATAGTCATTACAGCAGCATGGTTAGGACTGTGGGATAGTCATTACAGCAGCATGGTTAGGACTGTGGGATAGTCATTACAGCAGCATGGTTAGGACTGTGGGATAGTCATTACAGCAGCATGGTTAGGACTGTGGGATAGTCATTACAGCAGCATGGTTAGGACTGTGGGATAGTCATTACAGCAGCATGGTTAGGACTGTGGGATAGTCTTTACAGCAGCATGGTTAGGACTGTGGGATAATCATTACAGCAGCATGGTTAGGACTGTGGGATAGTCATTACAGCAGCATGGTTAGGACTGTGGGATAGTCATTACAGCAGCATGGTTAGGACTGTTGGATAGTCATTACAGCAGCATGGTTAGGACTGTGGGATAGTCATTACAGCAGCATGGTTAGGACTGTGGGATAGTCATTACAGCAGCATGGTTAGGACTGTGGGATAGTCATTACAGCAGCATGGTTAGGACTGTGGGATAGTCATTACAGCAGCATGGTTAGGACTGTTGGATAGTCATTACAGCAGCATGGTTAGGACTGTGGGATAGTCATTACAGCAGCATGGTTAGGACTGTTGGATAGTCAGTACAGCAGCATGGTTAGGACTGTTGGATAGTCAGTACAGCAGCATGGTTAGGACTGTGGGATAGTCATTACAGCAGCATGGTTAGGACTGTGGGATAGTCATTACAGCAGCATGGTTAGGACTGTGGGATAGTCATTACAGCAGCATGGTTAGGACTGTGGGATAGTCATTACAGCAGTATGGTTAGGACTTTGGGATAGTCATTACAGCAGAATGGTTAGGACTGTGGGATAGTCATTACAGCAGCATGGTTAGGACTGTGGGATAGTCATTACAGCAGCATGGTTAGGACTGTTGGATAGTCATTACAGCAGTATGGTTAGGACTGTGGGATAGTCATTACAGCAGCATGGTTAGGACTGTTGGATAGTCAGTACAGCAGCATGGTTAGGACTGTGGGATAGTCATTACAGCAGCATGGTTAGGACTGTTGGATAGTCATTACAGCAGCATGGTTAGGACTGTGGGATAGTCATTACAGCAGTATGGTTAGGACTGTGGGATAGTCATTACAGCAGCATGGTTAGACAATGAAATAATCCTGCCTGAAGTCTTTCCCAACAAATTCATCAACTCAAACTTTTGACTACAGTTAATAAACATTCACTTTTAGACTGCAGATAACTGCATATACAGTACCAGTCAATAGTTTGGACACACCTACTCATTCAAGGGTTTTTCTTTATTTGTACTATTTTTTTACATTGTAGAATAATAGTGAAGACATCAAAACTATGAAATAACACAAATGGAATCATGTAGTAACCAAAAAAGTGTTAAACAAATCAAAATATATTTCATATTTGAGATTCTTCAAATAGCCACCCTTTGCCTTGATGACAGCTTTGCACACTCTTGGCATTCTCTCAACCAGCTTCATGAGGTAGTCACCTGGAATGCATTCAAATTAACAGGTGTGCCTTCTTAAAAGTTAATTTGTGGAATTTCTTTCCTTCTTAATGCATTTGAGCCAATCAGTTGTGTTGTGACAAGGTAGGAGTGTATACAGAAGATAGCCCTATTTGGTAAAAGACCAA
>NC_059214.1:51522202-51527202 GCF_020615455.1 Coregonus clupeaformis | reverse complement strand
GATGGAAAGTGGGGTTGAGGGAAAAACATTACGACATTATAAAATCCATGTACACAAACAACAAGTGTGCGGTTAAAATTGGCAAAAACACACACATTTCTTTCCACGGGGCTGTGGGGTGAGACAGGGATGCAGTTTAAGCCCCACCCTCTTCAACATATATAGCAACGAATTGGCGAGGGCACTAGAACAGCCTGCAGCACCCGGCCTCACCCTACTAGAATCTGAAGTCAAATGTCTCCTGTTTGCTGATGATCTGGTGCTTCTGTCACCAACCAAGGAGGGCCTACAGCAGCACCTAGATCTTCTGCACAGATTCTGTCAGACCTGGGCCCTGACAGTAAATCTCAGTAAGACAAAAATAATGGTTTTCCAAAAAAGGTCCAGTTGCCAGGACCACAAATACAAATTCTATCTAGACACCATTGCCCTTGAGCACACAAAAAAACTATACATACCTCGACCTAAACATCAGCGCCACAGGTAACTTCCACAAAGCTGTGAACGATCTGAGAGACAAGGCAAGAAGGGCCTTCTATACCATCAAAAGGAACATAAAACTCCACATCCCAATTAGGATCTGGCTAAAAATACTTTAATCAGTTATAGAACCCATTGCCCTTTATGGTTGTGAGGTCTGGGGTCCGCTCACCAACCAAGAATTCACAAAATGGGACAAACACCAAATTGAGACTCTGCACGCAGAATTCTGCAAAAATATCCTCAGTGTACAACGAAAAACAAAAAATTATGCATGCAGAGCAGAATTAGGCCGATACCCGCTAATTATCAAAATCCAGAAAAGAGCTGTTAAATTCTATAACCACTTAAAAGGAAGCGATTCCTAAACCTTCCATAACAAAGCCTTCACCTACAGAGAGATGAACTTGGAGAAGAGTCCCCAAAGCAAGCTGGTCCTGGGGCTCTGTTCACAAACACAAACAGACCCCACAGAGCCCCAGGACAGCAACACAATTAGACCCAACCAAATCATGAGAAAACAAAAAGAGAATTACTTGACACATTGGAAAGAATTTACTGAAAAACTGAGCAAACTAGAATGCTATCTGGCCCTAAACAGAGAATACACAGTGGCAGAATACCTGACCACTGTGACTGACCCAAACTTAAGGAAAGCTTTGACTATGTACAGACTCAGTGAGCATAGCTTTGCTATTGAGAAAGGCCGCCAAAGGCAGACCTGGCTCTCAAGAGAAGACAGGCTATGTGCACACTGCCCACAAAATGAGGTGGAAACTGAGCTGCACTTCCTAACCTCCTGCCAAATGTATGACCATATTAGAGACACATATTTCCCTCAGATTACACAGACCCACAAAGAATTCGAAAACAAACCCAATTTTGATAAACTCCCATATATACTGGGTGAAATACCACAGTGTGCCATCACAGCAGCAAGATTTGTGACCTGTTGCCACAAGAAAAGGGCAACCAGTGAAGAACAAACACCATTGTAAATACAACCCATATTTATGTTTATTTATTTTCCCATTTGTACTTTAACTATTTGCACATCGTTATAACACTGTATATAGACATAATATGACATTTGAAATGTCTTTATTCTTTTGGAACTTCTGAGTGTAATGTTTCCTGTTAATATTTATTGTTTATTTCACTTTTGTTTATTATCTACTTCACTTGCTTTGGTAATGTTAACATACGTTTCCCATGCCAATAAAGCTCTGAAATTGAATTGAATTGAGAGAGCGTGAGAGGGCAGAGAGAGAGAGAGAGAGAGAGAGAGAGAGAGAGAGAGAGAGAGAGAGAGAGAGAGAGAGAGAGAGAGAGGCAGAGAGAAAGAGAGAGAGAGAGAGAGAGGCAGAGAGAAAGAGAGAGAGAGAGAGAGAGAGAGAGAGAGAGAGAGAGAGAGAGAGAGAGAGAGAGAGAGAGAGAGAGAGAGAGAGAGAGAGAGAGAGAGAGAGAGAGAGAGAGAGAGAGAGAGAGAGAGAGAGAGAGAGAGAGAGCTGAAGGACTAAATACATGGCCTCACACTACCCTCACCCCTCTATCGGGCCTAGCGGTGTGCATTATTACCCCAACCCTTTTTACCCCAACCCTTTTTACCCCAACCCTTATTACCCTAACCCTTTTTACCCCAACCCTTTTTACCCCAACCCTTATTACCCCAAACCTTATTACCCCAACCCTTATTACCCCAACCCTTATTACCCCAACCCTTATTACCCCAACCATTATTACCCCAACCATTATTACCCCAACCCTTTTTACCCCAACCCTTTTTACCCCAACCCTTATTACCCCAACCCTTATTACCCCAGCCCTTATTACCCCAGCCCTTATTACCCCAACCCTTATTACCCCAGCCCTTATTACCCCAACCCTTATTACCCCAACCCTTATTACCCCAGCCCTTATTACCCCAACCCTTATTACCCCAACCCTTATTACCCCAACCCTTATTACCCCAACCCTTATTACCCCAACCCTTATTACCCTAATCCTTATTACCCCAACCCTTATTACCCCAACCCTTATTTGTGTCAGGCTCAGAGCATAATAACACACATACTAATATAAAGGTCTGGAAAGGAGCACAGAGGTAATTTGAAAAGGAAATGGCTTTGAAAAAGGGCCCTAGGGACTTTTACGCTAAGTTCACTTCTGCTAACAGTGTCATGGGGCTGGGATCTGTTTGGTTCGGTGCTGTGCTGCGGTACTGTGTGTGTGTGTGTATGTGTGTGTGTGCATTCGTGCCAGTGTGTGCTTGTGTGTGTGTGTGTATGTGTGTGTGTGAGAGACGGTTCAGTACACTATTGATGCTGTAGGGAGATATGCAGTATATCAGTGGCTGGGTCATGTTTTAATTTAGCTAGACATCAAAACCCACTGATACTCTCTCTCTCCTTCAACTCTCTCTCCCTCTCTATCCTCTCTCCCTCTTCTTCAACTCTCTCTCCCTCTCTATCCTCTCTCCCTCTTCTTCAACTCTCTCTCCCTCTCCTTCAACTCTCTCTCCCTCTCTATCCTCTCTCCCTCTTCTTCAACTCTCTCTCCCTCTCTATCCCCTCTCCCTCTTCTTCAACTCTCTCTCCCTCTCCTTCAACTCTCTCTCCCTCTCTATCCTCTCTCCCTCTTCTTCAACTCTCTCTCTCTCTCTCTATCCTCTCTCCCTCTTCTTCAACTCTCTCTCTCTCTCTATCCTCTCTCCCTCTCCTTCAACTCTCTCTCCCACTCTATCCTCTCTCCCTCTCCTTCAACTCTCTCTCCCACTCTATCCTCTCTCCCTCTTCTTCAACTCTCTCTCTCTCTATCCTCTCTCCCTCTACTTCAACTCTCTCTCCCTCTCCTTCAACTCTCTCTCTCTCTATCTCTCTCTCTCTCTCTCTCTCTCTCTCTCTCTCTCTCCTTTAACTCCCTCTCTCTCAGGGATGTTTAGCAAGTCATCTAGCTATGTCTGTGGAAGGTTGGAGGCAGCACGGTGTATTCTGGGATGTCAGTAAACAATATGTTTTCCTCAGGTTACCGTTAGCTATCTGTATCTGTGTACGGTTCGCACTCTCCTCACTTTCAGATGCCAGACTAACTCTGACCTGTCCAGACTGGTCTCAAACCCATCCCCGCTTCAGCCTTCTCACATCTGCCTGACCAATCCACCGTGACAGCAACACCACCCACCCTCTAAAGAGGTGCACTATATAGGGTAGGAATGTACACGGTTATTACAATATCAGATCGGACGTTAGTATTTGAATACTTGTGTGAGGAGTAATTTGGCATTTCAAAAAATGCCATGACAGTTCAAATTATTAATTTAATAAAACAAACTTTTCAATGTTGTTTCTATGAACTGTGCCACATAAAAAGACCGGTAGCCAAACGGTAGCCCTCACCTGTGTAGCTTGTTGATTATGTTGGCCAATCAAAGAGGCTCCATGTGTGCCTTGTTGTTTATGTTGGCCAATCAAAGAGGCTCCATGTGTAACTGGTTGATTATGTTGGCCAATCAAAGAGGCTCCATGTGTAACTTGTTGATTATGTTGGCAAATCAAAGCAGCAAAGAGGCTCAATGTGTAGCAAGTGGAGTGAGAGTTCACTAATGCAATGCAAGATGGAATCAAATTATGCAATTAAAAGTTAGCGAAATGAGAAGGAGTAGGCTACAACAAGCAACCAACAGGTAGAGAGTTGTTTTATCTGAATGGAGTTGGGGAGAAAGCACAGCATGAATCCTCAATTAGCCTAGCTAGCTATAGCTGGCTAGCTTCACCAGGCTACTCCAGTCAAGACAGGCACTGTTATATGGGATGATAAATAACACTGTGGCTGCTACAAGTTAGCTAGTCTTGGCTGTAGCTGCTACAAGTTAGCTAGTCTTGACTGTGGCTGCTACAAGTTAGCTAGTCTTGACTGTGGCTGCTACAATTTAGCTAGTCTTGACTGTGGCTGCTACAAGTTAGCTAGTCTTGATTGTGGCTGCTACAAGTTAGCTAGTCTTGACTGTGGCTGCTACAAGTTAGCTAGTATTGACTGTGGCTGCTACAAGTTAGCTAGTCTTGATTGTGGCTGCTACAAGTTAGCTAGTCTTGATTGTGACTGCTAGAAGTTAGCTAGTCTTGATTGTGGCTGTTACAAGTTAACTAGTATTGGCTGTGGCTGCTACAAGTTAGCTAGTCTTGATTGTGGCTGCTATAAGTTAGCTAGTCTTGATTGTGGCTGCTACAAGTTAGCTAGTCTTGATTGTGGCTGCTACAAGTTAGCTAGTCTTGATTGTGGCTGCTACAAGTTAGCTAGTCTTGACTGTGGCTGCTACAAGTTAGCTAGTCTTGACTGTGGCTGCTACAAGTTAGCTAGTCTTGATTGTGGCTGCTACAAGTTAGCTAGTCTTGACTGTGGCTGCTACAAGTTAGCTAGTCTTGACTGTGGCTGCTACAAGTTAGCTAGTCTTGATTGTGGCTGCTACAAGTTAGCTAGTCTTGACTGTGGCTGCTACAAGTTAGCTAGTATTGACTGTGGCT